>NC_143530.1:32452826-32647260 GCF_031878675.1 Megascapheus bottae | reverse complement strand
TGATTCCATGAAGATTTATCTAGAGAACAGGGCTGGGTCAGTTAAGTCATTTTGATATATGGAATTAAGCCAAGGAATACACTTTCAACTGGGCAATATTGCCCTCACAGGGGCAAAAAGTGTCTCTTGAGGAGAAGAAAAAATAAAACTGTATCAGTAATTACAATGACTTCTGGCCTTTTCAAGCTCAACCCTACCGAATCAAATTTTATTCCTTTGTATTTAGTTTCTCTTGTTAGGCTGTAAATTAAATTAATTTATGTTTTTCTCCTCAGAGGAAGTGATAATGAAATAAAAGGTCTAGATACAAAATGTAACTCGAACTCCGGCTGAATCTGCTCAAGGGTACTTCCTTGGGAACACTTAGTTATAGAATATTAGCCTAGCAAGTGGAAAGCACTGGGTTTGCTCCCCACATTATAAAAACAAAATGAAACAGCAAAACAAAACAAGTAACAACAAACAGATAAATAGTTTAGCTTGTTGTGGCTGACTTAACTAGTTGGTTCCAAAGCAGCAATTGATTAAGCTGATTTATGTAAAACCATTTGAGATTATTGACAGATAGAAAAGCATTCCTGTCCAGAGGTTGGGTACTTGTGGCTCATGCCTATAAACCTAAATGCTGAAGAGTCAGGGATTTTAAGATTATGGTTAGAAGTGAGCCTGGGCAGAAAAATCCGAGACTATTATCTTCAATTAATCAGTATTAAGCTGAAAGTGAAGTTAGTTGGGGCTCAAGTTATAGAATGCCAACTTTGCAAGAAAGAACCAAGTGAGAATGGGAGGCTTTGAGTTCAAGCCCCTGTAACTGGCATACACACACACACACACACACACACACACACACACACACACTATGTATGTGTGTTTATATACAATGTGTAAGATATCTGTGTGCATACACATTTATATACCTTATATAAACATACATATTTATGAATTTTCCTGGCTAGTGTATAGCTCAGTGGTAGTGTTTATACTTAACATGGATGACGGGCTTTTTTCAGTCCTCAGTACTAGCATACACATCACACAATACTCTCTCCCTCTTCCTCTCTCTTTCTCTGTATATACATATATATACACACATATACATATATATACATACACATATATGCATATTCATATATGTAAATACACACATTTATGTATTTCTCTGGCTAGGCTGTAACCTCCTCCTGCTGTAAATATCTGGAAATATCTGGAAAACCAACTTTTAGTTTTATTCTTTCTGTTTTGAAAAATTGCTGCTAGAAGAAACTTCTAGAAGGAGGAGAAGGTCACACACGGATAGATTTTCATGTTTTCACTTACAAACAGATAGATGATTGTTAAATTGGCAAACATGGGCCCTTCCACTCAAGCAAAGGCTAAGAGATCAACTCTTTTTTTAAAATCAGTTGTGGGGATTGAAGTCAGGACCTGGGTGCTATCCCTGGGCCTCTTTGTGCTCAAGGTTACGGCTCTACCACTTGAGCCACAGTGCCATTTCTGGTTTTTTGAGTAGGTGATTGAAGATAAGAGTCTCATGGGGACTTTTCTGCCCAGGTGGCTTGGAATCACAATCCCCAAAAGGAGATCAACTTTGCTTTTTTTTTTTTTTTGCCAGTCCTGAGGCTGGAATTATGGCTTGGGCACTGTCCTTGAGCTCTTTCTTTCTTTCTTTCTTTCTTTCTTTCTTTCTTTCTTTCTTTCTTTCTTTCTTTCTTTCTTTCCTTCTCTCTCTCTCTTTCTTTTGCCAGCACTGTCCCTGGGTTTTCTCAAGGCTAGAGCTCTACCACTTGAATCACAACACCATTTCTGGCTTTTTTTCTATTTTTGTAGTACTGAGGAATCGAACCCAGTCTTTGTGCATGCTAGGTAAGCACTCTACCATTAGGCCAAACTCCCGGCTCCTCCTTGGGCTTTCTCAAGGCTAGTGCTCTACCATGTGAGTCACAGTACCACTTCTGGTACTGTGGTTCCAAGGAATCAAACCCAGAGCTTTGTGCATGCTAGGTAAGCACTCTACCATTAGGTCACACTCCTCACCCCAAGATCAATTTTTAATACACAGAAAAAGCAATAAAATTTGTTTGCAAAGTTACACTGGATTTATTCCTGTGGTTTGTGATTTATCTTTTGGGCTGAAATTACTGCTTTTTATTTGCTCAAAGCTTAACCTAAGATGATTTTTCTCTAATAGATGGTTCATAGCCAAGCACCAGGGCTCATACCTAAAATCCTAGCTACTCAAGAGGCTGAGATTTGAGTATTGTGGTTAGAAGTCAGCGTGGAGTCTAGAGAGTCGGTGAGACTATTCAATTAATTACCAGAAAGCTGCAAGTAGAGCTGTGGGTAAAGAGGTAGAGAATTAGTCTTGAGCAAAAAAGCTGAGGGATGGAGCCTGTGGTCTGAGTTCAAGTTCCAGAAACATGCAAAACAATGTTTAAGTAGTAAAACATGTGATGGGTTTGGGAAAAAAGCTATGAATAACTATAAGTGAAAATATCACAAATTACGGTGTAATGGGAATGAAAGGTGGCTGGAGATGGAGAAGGGGATGAAATTGGCCACAAAAATTTGCTTTTGATTTGACCCCATTTCCAAAGAATAATAGAAACTCCTGTTTACCTTTTCACCAACAGTTAAAAGAATAAACGATCTATACCACTCACAAAGATATCCTAGGTAATTAGGAATTATTCCAAGAAATCCATGAACACAAATGTGAGGGTGAGAAAAATACAAACAAAAGTCAGTAAAAGACAAAACAAGCCCGTTGTAGGTGGTGACTTCCCAAGGAATGGTGTGTGTGTGTGTGTGTGTGTGTGTGTGTGTGTGTGTGTGTGTGTGTGTGTGTGTGTATGTGTATGGCTGGGTGAATACTCAACCCACAGCACTTCTCATTTCAATGCACATAGGTCAGAAGGCCCCTAGCCCCAGCAATGAGTATATAAACCTTTATGTAGAAACCCTTCTTGTGTTGAAGCAGTTGCTTGTCTAGTTACATACTATAGTCACATAGATAGGGACACAAAAGCCATTTGTTACTGCTGCAGACAAGACTGTAGGGGAGGCATGAGAAGGTTGAGCCACATTCCTTAGCCAATGGAATCAACAATTCCTCTCATTCACACCAGATTAGTATTGACTGTTTTATTGTAGTCTTGTTATTGTGGCTGTTATTCCTTTAATGACACCATTTTCAAAGTTTCAAAGTTGACTGCTAACATTTGCTTCACTCCAACTCTAGTGTTAATGCTTTTGGGGGGAGATAGATATGTGAGAGGCAATTTTGTTTAAAGGAAACACATTTCAGACTTAAAAAAGTTCATAACATGAGATATCTTTGTTCTCAGTAGGAAATAAGATAAACTTATTTGGAGTTGGCTGATGTTTGATGGGAAGAGTGGATTTGAAGTTTGACGAATTGGAAAGTTGGTGTGTTTGTCCTGAGGCTTGAACTTGGGGCTTGAGCTTGCTCAAGATTAGTGGAACCACAGTTCCACTCCTGGCTTCCCGTGGGTATTTGGAGATAAGAGTCTCATCGTAGCCTTCCCTGCTCATGATGTTCAGATTTCAGCCTTATGAATAGTAGGCATGCGCCATCAGTGCCTGGCTACATTAGTCAGTTTTTAGTGATGGTTAACCTGCATATAGGATTGTACTGATGTACTTCCATTTTCTCATCTGGAAAATAGACACAATAAGAAATACATAAATAATGTATTATGATGTCTCATGAGACATTGAGTGAACGAGATGGACTAAAGGCTGCTATAAAACTACAAAGCTGGGGGTGGGGGGGAGGGAAATGGGGACCAAGACATGTGAAAGGGTATCAATGTATGGGAATTAATGCACCATCTATCTGGCAAATATCATGTAACCCTTCTATTAATTACAATAAAAAATATATGAAAAAAACCTACAAAGCATCTTGACAATATGAGGCAGTTATATAATTAGTTGGCAAAGCTAAAACTTCCCATCCAATATCTCTTATTCAGTTTCCCTTCACTCCTCTCCATACTTGAGATTGTATGTAGTATTTTATGGTAGCCTACAGTCATGTTTCTGAACATGGGTCCCATTATATTATTTGCTGTTCTACTAAATTCTAGTACTTCCCTTACCTTCCAAACCTCAGCCTGGCTGGTAGGGGTTGTCTGTGATTCCACCTTCTGGTCCTGTGAATCCCCTCCATACACCTGTGCTGTAACTGATCTAAGTACCTTAGCCTTGAGTGAATTTAGCTCCTCTTGGCTGGTCCTAGGCCTAGAAAACCTTTCTTCCCATCAAAGACAATAAAACAAATTCTTATCCTTAGAGTCTAAGTTCCAAAATTGTCTCTAAAATATTGCTTTAAAAGCTATGGAAGGGCCGGGAGTTTGGCCTAGTGGTAGAGTGCTTGCTTAGCGTGCACAAAGACCTGGGTGCTGTAGATCAAGTGGTAGAGTTCTGTCCTTGAGAAAGTCCAAGGACAGTGCTCAGGTCCTGAGCTCAAGCCCAGGACTGGCAAAAAAAAAAAAAAAGCTATGGAAGGGGTGACAGTGTCCAAAAAAGAAAGAAGAAAGAAAGAAACTCATTACTTGACTTACAAACTGGTAACTGCTCTGTGCAACACCTTAATAATAACAATAAATTATATGTAAGTATTTAAGTATTGTTTTGTTTATTTTGCAATGTTAATGATGGAACCTGAACCTTTGTGCATGCCTCATTAGAAGCAATTGTCTTTTTCTCACTTTGTTTGGCTGATATTTCTACCTTGCCCAATTTGCTTGCTCAGAGCTGGTGTTCTGCCACCTGAGCCACACTTTCAACACTGTTTTTTGTTGATTATGCTAGAGATAGACTCTCATGGACTTTTCTGCTCAGGCTAGCTTTGAAGCTCCATCTTCTAGATTTTAGCTTCCTAGGTAGCCAGGAAGCTAAAAAGTCACCAGTGGCTGGCTTTTTTCCTGATTATTTTTTATGGCATATGTCTTGTAATCTTATTCAATTGTACTTAAATTTCTGTTTAAAACCTCTTGCTGTGAACTTGGAATTATATTGTTATTTATTGAACATACTTTATCATAAGTTAATAAATGTCATAGAGCTCCAATGACAATGAGGCTCTGATTAATAGAGCGTGACGCATAATAACGTCATTCTGGTTTGCATTTGATCAGTTGTTTTTATTGGTTTCCTTTAGTGGATGACAAGTATACTATGTTCTCTACAGTGTCCCCCACAGGGTCCTATGTATAAGAGTAACAACAACTGGGCGCAGAGTTCACATCTGTAAGCCTAACTGAGGTGCAAAGCCAGCCTGGACAGGGATGTCCATGAGACTCTTATCTCTACTTAACTACCCAAAAGCTGGAAATAGCACTTTGGATCAAAGTGGCAGAACACTAGTCTTAAGCACAAAAGCTCAGGGATGGCATCTAGGACTTGAGTTCAAACTTCAGGAGACACACACCCCATATACATACATACATACATACATACATACATACATACATACATACACACACACACACACACACACACACACACACACACACACACATATATATATATACATTGCAGTCTTTAGAATGCAATCCAATTTGGAAACAGGGTTATTGTGATCATGGATAATGCATTAGTTAATTTGGAAGAAGGTTAGCCTCTTAATACAACAGGACTACATCCTCACAGAAAGATGGACCTTTATATCACCTGTGGAGAGAGGCAAAAACTGGAATGATGTAGTACCAAGCCAAGGAGTACTGGAGATTGTTCATCACCAACACCAAAGAAGAGGCCAGAAGGCTCTAGTCAGAAGGCTTAGCTCCCTTCATTTTGGACTTCTAGTCTTTAGAACTGGAAGATAATAATACATTTTGGTTCTTTTAAGCATTCTGATTTGTAGCACTTAATGACAGGAAGCCCTAGAAATAAAGACACCAGTTTTCCGTCTTTTGATTTTTCTATTCAGAGGCCATCAATGCCAACACCTTTGGAATATATATACACACACCCACCACTCAAGGGTATCACTCAATCACTTGAGCCACAGAGCTACTTCTAGCTTTTTCTGAGTAGTTTATTGGAGATAAGTCTCATGAAATTTCCTGCCTGGGCTGGGTTTGAATAGCAATGATCAGATCTTTGCCTCCTGAATAGCTGGATTGTAGGTGTGAGCCACCAGCACCTGGCTGTTATCACCACTTAAAAATCCATGTGCTTGATTTTTGAATACATAACACCATTCACATGGTTTAAAAGTAAAAATCTAGGGGCCAAGAGTATGGCCTAGTGGTAGAGTGCCTGCTTAGCATGCATGAAGACCCGGGTTCGATTCCTTGGTACCACATACATAGAAAAAAGCTGGAAGTGGTGCTGAGGCTCAAGTGGTAGAGCTCTAGCCTTGACAAAAATCCAAGGACAGTGCTCAGGCCCTGAGCTTAAGCCCAGGACAGGCAAAAAAAAAAAAAGTAAAAATCTACAAATACCAAATAGTGAAAAATCTCTTTGTCAGTCAACTAGGTTTCTGCCCATCATTTCTCATCTTAACTGAGCTTGTCTCTCCTCCATGCTCATTTATGTGATTAGTTAACTTATGCATATACCCATTGAATATTTTTACCCTTCTTTTCATAATGTTGTGAACATATTTTTTTTTTGTCAGTCTTGGGGCTTGAACTATGGGCCTGGGTATGAGCCATCAGCCCCAGGCTCATAATGTTGTCCTTTACCTCATCTTTTATTGTTGGAGTTTGAACTCAGGGGCCTGTGTTTGCCAGGAAGGTGTGTTACTACTGTTAAGCCATGCCCCCAGCCATTTTAATTACAATGGCATTTTCCAGTCAATCAAATATTCTTCAGTATGGAAGCAGATGCATACTGGTGTTGCTTCACCATTAAGAAGAGAGGGAAGCATAAGCCTGCTCCGCGCCCCCCCCCCAGTTGTAGGGCTTGAATTTGGGGCCTGGGTACTGTCCCTGATCTCTTTTGCTCAAGGCTAGCATTCTATCACTTTGAGCCACAGTACCACTTCTGGTTTTCTGGTGATTAACTGGAGATAAGAGTCTCGTGGACTTTTCTGGTCTGATTTTGAACCGTGGCTATAGGCACTAGATTGGTTTCTAGTCTAGTGTCAGATTAGGCTTAGGTTTGTGTGTGTGTGTTTGTGAGTCTGAGACCTTTTGTGTCTCTGCCATAATGTGGAAGTTCCATGGCCAGCTGGGATGTTCAGAGGAGAGGGTATTCAGGTCTGGATACCCATCCAGGTCTGGTGTTCTGGGCATTGCGACTCATGGAGGAGCTTTCAATAGAGCATAGGATTCATTGTAAGGTTAGGCTTTGGATCAAAGGCTTGAATTCCCTTTTCTAGCTGGGTGACTTAGCTTAGTTGCTCCTTATCTTTTGCAAATTGAGGACTGCCATGAGGTGTAAAGGTTATTATTTGTGCGTTAAATCTCCACCTGTTATTTCAATGTGAAGAAGATTAGAAAGTTGAGAGTGTAGCTCAGTGGTAGGTTGAGTGCTTGCCTAGCATGGATGAGGCCCGGGTTTCAAGGGTGCAGAAGAAGAAAGGAAGATAGCTAAGAAAATGAAGGTGAGATGGGATGTCCAATGAGCCAGCAATAGTACATTGTGAAATCTTCAAAAGCCCCTGGCTTAAGCTGGGCCAGGGCACAGCTCATTTTATTTTGGTGCTAAGGATTAAGCTCAAGGCCTCCTGAATGCTAAGCATATGCCCTACCACTAAACTATACCCCCAGTCTCAATTTTCCTTTCTGCATGAGTCAGCTTGACCTCTAGAAGTACAAGCTGGAAGGGATATGTAAGACTAAGGGGAATTTATAGTCATTTTGACCTCAATTAACTTACAAAACATACAAGAAGTTCTATGCAAATAAGTACCAATTATTTTCTATCTGGATCTTTCATTGTTTCTGCAATCTCGACACCTACATTTTGCTGGGTCACTTGATCTTCAATGTCCTATGATGAACTTTCATCCTCACTGAATGCTGTGCCTACCAATTGACACAGATAACTAAGTGCAGAGCAATTGTCTTCATATTTATTCTTTGTTCATCTCCTGACTGCCCTCATATAATTCTTCATTGCCTAGAATGGGTAATATACACTTCATCAATTAATAAACATGGTTGCTTTTTAACATCACACCAGCAAAATGAGGGAGGGAGGCGAGGGGAGTATTAAATTCCCAGTGTGTGCTCTTAGCAATTTTCAAAGCATCTCTTAGGGGTTTGATGTAAAATCTCCATTGAAGCCATATTAAATTGGACTTATGTGGAAGCTTTCTTTCTTTGGTCTCTTTTAATGGAAGAGGCCTCTGAATTTAGAGAGGTGGAAAACTGATATAAGGAATCATATAGTAACACAAGAAGCATACCAATTTGTCTGACCGTTCAGTAATTTTCCCACTGGTTTCTCAAGGATGGTAACCATGAGAGGGAGAAGATACTGGGATCTCTAGTAACTATAAGATATTTAAGTATTATATTGTGAAAATGAGACCCCTGTGAGGTTAATCAGCATTTCACATCATCCATGTCATGCATTTCTGCTCTGTTACAGGGCCCTCGTTACCAACATCTCCTTGGTCCCCATGTTCTTTAAAGGGTAATAGAGGTACTCTAATGTCATTTATCTCATGAAGAGAGAACATATGTGGATGTGATAGCAGAAACGACAGGGACAAAAAGGACCAAGAAGAAGTCTTCTTCTGAACACAAGTGTTGAGTCTCCTCTGGGACAGTAACGTTGCATTAACAAGAGATTGAGGCTGGGGTGTAGTTCAGTAATAGGGTATGTTATCAGTACACACACACACACACACACACACACACACACACACACACACACACACACACTCCAGACTGGGCAGCACTTTCCAATCAGTGTGTTGGAGCTGAGCGAGATTTCTTGATTAAATTTGTATTTGAGAATAGTACTGGGAGTTTTGAACTTAAAGCCTCATGCTTGTTAGGCATGAGAAAGTTGTTAGCCTAAGTTTAATTGTGTCAGAACTACAATATCATCTGGTTTACATTTCTCCATCAGCATCACAAAGGCAGAAGATATTTTATCAAAATCTTTTAAAAAGCACAAAAAGACTATTGATATTTGAAGGATTCTGGGGGTTGGTAATCTTGCATGTGAGAAAGAAATTTAATCTCGTCTTGAATGTTCCTAATGAATCCTTACTCATTGTGTCTTATCTTGTTTTTTTCTCATTCTTAGGGCTTGAACTCAGGGTTTGGGCACTATCTCTGAGCTTTCGTGCTCAAGGCTAGCATTTTACTACTTGAGTCACAGTTCTACTTCTGGTTTTTGGGTGGTTAATTGGAGATAAAAGATTCTTAGGCTTTCTTGCTTTGGCTGGCTTCATACTGCGATCCTCAGATCTCAGCCTTGTGAGTAGCTAGAATAACAGAGGTGAGTAAGCAGCACCTGGCTGCTTTTTCTTGTGTCTAGTCCCCTCCCCTTCTTACTCTTCTAGAATTATTGTTATTTTTTAAAGTCAGTTATAGGACTTGAACTCAGGGCCGGGCATTGCCCTGAGCTCGTTTGCTCAAGGCTGGAGCTATACTACTTTGAGCCACAGCACCACTTCCATTTTTTTGTGTGGTTAATTAGAGATAAGAGTCTCGTGTGGACCTTTTTGCCAGGGCTGGCTTTGAACCACGATCTTCAAATCTCAACTTCCTGAGTAGCTGGAGTCGCACTACCTTCAGGAATGCACTCCCAACAGCAGTCGAGGGACAAAGGGTGAATGAGTGTAGCAATAGCGCTCACTGGACCCTAGGTTGACAATAAATTATACAACTTGTGGATGGAATGGAAGGGAAAAACTGGGAGAGACCTATGGAAGGGGTGACATTACCCAAAAAGAAATTTACTCCTTAACTGACTTAAGTAACAGTAGGCCTTCTGTATATCAACTTTATAGTAACAATAAAAAAACAAAACAAAACAAAAGAATGCGCTGCCAGTGACTTGAAGTCCTCCCACGGGCCCCGCCTCCCGGTAGCATCACCCTGAGGGACCAGGACTCTGGTATGAACCTTCCTGGGAACTTAAGATCCAAAAAAGGAAGCTGTCTTTCGGTGAAACTCTGTGTTTTGAATGGATATTTCAGAATGTCTTCTGATTTCCAGCAGCTTCTCAAGGAAAAATGTTGTCTTGCTGTTTTGTTGATGAAATTCATTTTGTTTTGTGGATACTACAAAATAGATTTGTTCCAATGTTTTCCTTATGAAGAGTATTTTTCCTTCCTTCCCTCCTTCCTTTCTTCCCTCCCTCCCTTCCTCCCTTCCTCCCTTCCTTCCTCCCTTCCTTCCTTCCTTCCTTCCTTCCTTCCTTCCTTCCTTCCTTCCTTCCTTGCATTCTCTCTCTCCCTCCCTCCCTCCCTCCCTCCCTCCCTCCCTTCCTCCCTCCCTCCCCCCCCTCTCCTGTGTGTGTGTGTGTGTGTGTGTGTGTGTGTGTGTGTGTGTGTATGCACATTCATATGCCGGGCCATCCTGGGGCTTGAACTCAGGGCCTGGACATTGTCCCTAAGCTTTTGTACTCAAGGCTAGCACTCTAATACATGAACTGCATGAACTTTTTTTTCAAAATAATAAAGGTGGGCCAGGAGTTTGACCTAGTGATAAAGTGCTTGTCTAGCATGCACCAAGACCTGGGTTCAATTCCTTGGTACCCAGGACTGGCAAAAATAAATGTATGTATGTATGTATGTATGTATGTATGTATGTATGTATGTATGCATGTATGCATGCATGCATGCATGCATGTATGTATGTATGTATGTATGTATGTATGCATGTATGTATGTATGTTAGGGGCCAGGAGTTTGGCCTAGTGTTAGAATGCTTGCCTATCATGCACAAAGACCTGGGTTCGATTCCTTGGTACCACATACATAGAAAAAGCTAGAAATGATGCTGTGGCTCAAATAGTAGAGTGCTAGTCTCGAGGAAAGCCCAGGATAGTGCTCAGGCCCTGAGCTCAAGCACCAGGACTGGAAAAAAAAATAAATGTTATTTTCTAGCATATGACAAGAGCAGCTACTTTGGAAGTAAAAAGAAGTTTCAAAATCTACCAATGCTAGTCAAGGTCAACAGCCTTGACATAAAAATCAACAGAAAAAGGAATCAGATTCATTTAATGGGAATATGAACTGCTGAAACACCAGAAGTTCCCTGGCATTGTTCTTTTATGTGCGAAATGTTGGGAAGTCTTTAGCATGCAGGGGAGTAACAAGAAACACTGAACCATTGAACAGTGAGCTTGAAAGTAACTCCTGCCTGATACCCGAAATGGCAGCCATCAATGAAGACTTTATTCTGCACTTGACGGTCTAGTCACTCTTTTGTAGGCTCTAAAGAAGCAAGCTTTTCAAGAGTGTTGATACAGAGCTAACTACCGCAGGAGAAATGGCAGCAGCAGACCTCAAGTCCAGGTGACTCAGAGGGCTGTGAATCACAGGCTGTTGGGGAAGTTCAGGAACTTGAAGGATAAGGACTCCGAGCCTTGGGAAACATACGTAGACGATGAGCCCAATTCCCTGCCTCAGGCGGAGGGCGGTCGGGCTGTTGAAACTTGTGCTGACAGTGGAGAACTGTCTCCCTTCCTCATCCCCTTCCCTTCCTGTGATTGGATGAACGCACACCCCCTTCAGCTGCTCTCTGACACCTGGGCTGGGTCTGGAAACACAGCAAGGTAGGAATTTCCTAGGGCTCTCTGCTGGGTATGTTCTTTACTTTTTCTCTGACCAAATAATTGTGCTCATTTTTAAAGACCCCGCCCTCCATTGGTATAATTTCTCTTATGAATAGTCCAATAGCCATTGATCTGACATGAGTTTATTCCTTGAGAATAAATGGCACACCTCAAATAGCTGTTTGGTCATCTTAGTATCTCTGGGTTTCATCTTCCGCATCTGTTTTTCTGTTTCTAGTGACACTGGCTTGGTGCTATTTACTTTATATTTGTAGTGCATGAATGGATGTTGATATTTCTATATGTAACCCTGGGAAAGTCTAGGGGTGTGTGTGTATGTGTGTGTGTGTGTGTGAGCTAAGGATCCAGAATACAGGACCTTGTGCCCACTAGACAAATGCTCTGCCATTGAGCTACAAAGCAGTCAGGGCAGACAGACAGTCTCCACTCTTCCTGAAGGATACTGCTTAATGTCATTTAGATCTAGATTTGGAAATCATTAGAACTTATCATTACTTAGTTCTTGAGCTTGTAGTTAGGTGCCAGTGGTTTATGGCTGTAATCCTAGCTACTCAGGAGGCTAAGATTTGAAAAGCCGGCCCTGACAGAAAAGTTTACGAGACTCTTATCGCTAATTAACTACTCAAAACAAACCAAAAAACCCAAACCCCAGAAGTGGTGCTGTGTTCAAAGCAGTAGAGCACTAACCTTGAGCTCAGGGACAGTGCCCAGCCCCCAAGTTTAAGCCCCACAACTAGAAAAAAAAAATTGCCAGAAGTGGAGCTGCGGTTCCAACTTGAACAAACAAGCTAAGTAAGAATGAGATGCCCTGAGTTCAAACCCTAGCACCTGGCACAAAAACAATCATCATGCAACCTCATCACAGTCATTTCTCCAAGGGCTGCTCACTGAATGATTTATGACTTAGGTTGCAATAGCTAATAGCCCCTGTTCACAGGAGAGGCACACAACAGTTTACACTAGCCCCTGCTCTCTCCAGCAATTGGTATCCTTTTCCATACATACAAAGATTGGTTTCCACCATGAAGACCCTGAGATTTCTTCCCTTAGGAGCCTTGACTCCACATTAACGATGCTCTGTCAGCAGGACATGTAGGACAGGTTCTTCTGTTGATCTGGTTGTGTGATCATTGACTCATGGGAATTAAAGCTGGCAGAGTGTGGGGACTGAACTAGGTGTTGGAAGCTAAATGAGGTCCCCAGGTC
The DNA here is from genome assembly GCF_031878675.1 of Megascapheus bottae. Classification (NCBI taxonomy): domain Eukaryota; kingdom Metazoa; phylum Chordata; class Mammalia; order Rodentia; family Geomyidae; genus Megascapheus; species Megascapheus bottae. The sequence goes on along the minus strand of NC_143530.1, from coordinate 32,634,315 downwards.
CCCACCTGAAACTGACCAACAAAGACCAGCTTCCATCAAAAGCAGAGGCTGCTGTCTCTATACCAGAGAAAGCAGGATGAATATAAGAAAGCATTTCTTCTTGGTTCAGGAGTCTCAAATTCATCTGGCTGGGAAGATAGGCAGGTACACAGTTTTATATGATGGGTTTTAATTTTGTATAAAACAGAATCCTGGTTGGGCACTTGTAGCTCATACCTGTATCATATGTAGATACCCAGAAGGCTGATATCTGAGTATTAAGATTCGAAGACAGTCTAGGCAGACAAGTCCTTGAGACTCTTGTTTTCAATTAACAGAAAAATCTGAATATGGAGATATGGCTCAAGTGGTAGGGTGCCAGCCTTGAGTGGCACAAGCCAAGTGAGAGCATAAGGCCTTGAGTTTGAGCCCCAGTTAAAAAAAAATCCCGAATCCTGAACCACAAAGGAGCAAGCTGGAAAATGTATTATTCAGAATCACCCACCCTTTTCTAAATAGAGATTCAGTTGCATTTGTTCATGAAATTGTGCATTTGAATTATGAATTTCTCTGAGGTCTCCTGAAGCCAATCCAAGAACCAGCCTAAATCAGAGAGGGGAAGCTAAGTCCTGAAATCTTCAATGTAAAGATCCTGAAAATCATCTTGCACCAGAAGACTTGCCCTGCTTTCAGTTTATTTTCATCCTTGGTATGACTCGGAGTGATAGACCAACTTTCTGTTACTATGACAAAATACCTGAGATAATCAACTTATAAAGAGGAAAGTTTTATTTTAGTTCCTGTTTCTGACTTGTCAATGTATGATCAGTTGGCTCTGTTGTTCTGGGGCCTGTGATGAGGTAGAGGAGGGACCTGGGGTAGAGGAGTCTACTCACCTCATCACAGTGGGAGGTCAAAGAAAGACGGGAGGAGCTGTGTCCCAATGTCTCCTTTGAGTGCATGTCCTCAGTGACCTAACTTCTTGCCTTTTAAAGATTCTACTGTGTCCCAGTAATATCACCCCCAGGATCAGGTTTTAACACAAGGGATTAAGGAAAGTCTTTTATTAATTCCCTTTCTGGGTTATCTTTGGAACCTATCTTATGGCTGGATCTAGCAATGGAGGCAACACCTACTTTGGGATTTGAAGGTTTAGATGCAGTTTGACATAGTAGACAGGTGATTGAAACCTCCAACTTGTGTGAAGTAGATGACCTTTTCTATCAGCTCCACGGCAGAAAAGACAAGACCTTCCCTGAGCTTGCAGACCAGCACCAATGCATGGCACCTTGACTCAGGGTTAAGAACAATGCTTGCTATTAGCATGAAAAACACAAGTTTAAAATTTTAAACTGGGTGTTGGTGGTGTGGGTGGTTCAGCCCGGTAATACTAGTTACTTAAGAGGCTGAGATCTGAGGATCATAGTTCAAAACCAAGTGTGGGTAGGAAAGTATGTGAGTCTCTTATCTCCAGTTAACTACAAAAAAGCTGGAAATGGAGCTATGACTTAAAGTGGTAGAGTGCTAGCCTTGAGCATAAATGCTCAATATTCTGGAAAAAAAGTGTTTTTTTTTTAAAAAAAAACAGGACTGGGGGTAAAATCCAGAGCAATGCCCACCATAGGCAAACAGTCTTCCATTGAGCTAAATCTCTAGCTACTTTGAGTATCTGAGTATCACACAATAATTGTGCATCTTGAGGTACAGTGTAATATTGTTTAGTGCATAAGTGTCATCTTGGCTAGACCAGAGACCTCTGCAATGTAATCTAACAACTAATCTAGTTGTTGTATTGTATATATTTGGTAGATGTAGGTAACATATGTAATCAGTTAATTGTTTGTAAACACATTAGGGCCTCATCCAATCATTTGAAGGCTTTAAGAGTAAAACTGAGGTTTCCTAAGGAAGAAGAAATTGCTTTATGACTTTAGGAGCAACTTCTGCCTGAGTTTTTGGCTGCTCTACTGATTTCAGCCTTCTCAATAACCAGAAGAGCTTCCTTAAAAGAAATCAGTGTATCTGTGGTTGAACATAAATGGGCCTATTTTCCATTGATGGGTTGCATGGCTGTGAAGACTCTGGCTAATACATTGGGATTGAACCCTGTGATGAGATCTCGGATTTCAATCCTGATTCCTGTACTCTCTACCTATATGACTCCGGGCCAATTTCTTGTCCAAATTGCAATCCCTTCACATGCAAAATGAGGTAATAGCAAATTCCTCTTAGTGTAGCCAGAAGGATGGAATGAACGAATGAACTGAAAACACTTCACAAATAGCCTTGCATAGGTTAGTGAGGGATGGTAAGGGCTCATGCTAATTTTAGTTACATTTTGTGCTTCCACGTTATTTGGGGGATGGAGGTAATGGGAATTGTGCCTGACACTCATGTGAGTTGAGACTTTTTGACCCTGTGTTTGCCGGAAGGGCTCAGGTTAGACATTGAGATACTATTTGGGCCAAACATGGTGTGAATGACTCAAGTAGCACAAGACTCAGAATGCATGACGTTTCCTTACTGTGGCCTGTCCATCGGCTACACTGGACCACCTTTGAGTGGTGCCCAGTTAATAGGTGCTGTGTTGAGCCAGTCAGTGTTTCTACTTGGTAATCATGCTGCATTTGTTTGTGTATATGCCCGAAGTGCACAGAAGGCTCTGTCTGTCATCAATTAGTGGAATGAAAAAACCCTGTGTCCAGTCTATAATATCCAGTGCTGTGGATGCCCTCAGAGAGGTCTGAACCCCTCGGGGCAAACTGATGGGCAGATCCCTTCTGTAAAAAGTACAGGAATTGGGTTGGAATGGAGCCTTCTTCAGAGAGGACATCTGAGAAAGTGGCTCAGTGCTGTTCTGACTATATGCTGGGTGGTTAACAGAAGCCTGTAAAGAGTTGGTAGTTACTGCTTTTGATGGTGGTGATATTTATTAAGGTTGTTTGGATATAGGTCGGTGAGACTGTGGATACTGGAGATAGTAACCTGCAAAACCACAATTTTCAGTTTGTGTGTGTGAGGGGGATGGGGGAGGTGGTTTTAAATATTAGAGTTTAACTCTGTTAAAAGTGGGAATTCTAGGTACAAATTGTTCGATCCCTTTCCTAAATGGTAAATAAAATAGTCAATAAAAAGGCAAAGGATTAGAAGAATTCCTTTCTTGGTGGAAAAAGTGGAAATAAAGTGACAAGTTATTTGCTGCAAATGTCAGCCTGGTTGATACGGTGGAATGACATCATACCTCAATTGTGGCTCAAAGGACAGTTTAGCCTGTGTTGGCCTGGGTCCATTTATCTTCCTGTGTCAGGATGGACGCATTTAGGATGGATCTTTGGGTAAGTGATGTCCATAGGCCTATGCTATAAACATTTTCTGGCTTGCTAGCTGTAGTAGGTCAAAGAAGCTTGGTCCCCAATGTGACAATATGGAGAAGTGGCCTACTGGGAGGTGATTAAGTCATGGGGGTTCCATTCCCATTATTACTTCAGTATCTCTCTGAGACTAGGTTAGGCCTTGTGTCTCAAGGGACTGGGTTACTTATTGGGAGAGTAGGTTTTACTACAACAGGTCAGTCACCTCCTCCTCCTCCTCTTCCTCCTCCTCCTCCTTCCTCTCCCTCTCTCTCTCTCTCTCTCTCTCTCTCTCTCTCTCTCTCTCTCTCTCTCTCTCTCTCTCTCTCTCTCTCTCTCTCCACCTTTTCTTTATGAATTTTCCAGACTTTGCTATTTTGTTATAGAAACAGAAAATAAGATTAGGTAGTAGGACTAAACTTCTTGGTCCTTTTGTAATTGATAAGTCTACATGACAAATTTTGTCCAATATGGAATGAAAGTGGGTTGAGTCATTTCTGAGCTGGACTTCTTGATTACCTACGTGAGGCTCTTCGATGCTCACTTTTCCTCCTGGCTAGCCACAGGTGATATTGAAGATAGTGTCTTCTTCATTGGTCTCCAGTTCCTGAATGGTTACAATGAAAAGAATGTTCTTTATCACCAGAAAATGACATATGGTCTGATCACAGAATAAGTCCATTTTGGAGCCATCCATGGTGATTACAGGGCTGTGATGTAGCATAAATCAATCTATCCTGAATGATTGAGAATCTGGCCATTGGTAACTAAACTTTCTTCCATAGCTCAAAGGTGTTTGAAAGTTTGTCTGACACTCTTCTACAAAGAGCTTTACTTCTGGAGCTAAGTCAAGATAGAGCAGAGGCATACCTCCAACCAAGAGAGTGACTCTCATGTTGTTCTAGAAATGAGTATTTAAGGACTTGTTTGGAATTTAGATAGCATGTGAATGTGAGAAGGTACAGTAAATTCAAAGTTGTCAATTATCAGAGCTATGAGACACTTGGACTCAGAGGTTTAAAACTTTAATTTTGTCAAGAAGAAAATCAAAGCACACAGAGATGAAGACAAGGACTTAGCCAAGGTTGCACACCGCTTGCTAGTAGGCTGGACAGAAGAGGCAGGATTAGAATTCAGCTTTGTGCTATAGACTTTTAAATTATAGTACTTTAATCAAGGGGCTAGCTCTGAAAAATGGGTCCACTGGACTCTGACTAAGAGTCAGAGTACTTTTGTCTGCAACAAAAGTAATACAAATGGTGGATGGGAATATGGCTTAGTGGTGGAGTGCTTACCTAGCATGCATGAAGCCCTGGGTTCAATTCTTCAGTACCACATAAACAGAAAAGGCTGGAAGTGGCACTGTGGCTCAAGAGTGCTAGCGTTGTGCAAAAGAAGCTCAGGGACAGTACCCAGGCACTGAATTCAAGCCCCATGATTGGCAAAAAAAAAAAAAAAAAAAGATAGTGCAAGTTCTGGGCACCAGTAATCTTAATTGGGGGAATGAGAATCGAGAATTGAAGTTTGAAGCCAGACTGAGCAGAAAAGTTTTCAAAACCTCCAGGTGGGCACTGGTGCCTTACGCTTGTAAGCCTGGCTATTCAGGAGGCTGAGATCTGAGGACTGGAGTTTGAAGACAGTCCAGGCAGAAAAGTCTGTGAGTTTCTTACCTCTAATTAAAAAGCTAGAAGTGAAGCTGTGGCTCGAGTGGTAGAGCACTAGTCTTAAGCAAAAAAGCTCAGTAACAGCACCAAGGCCCCAAGTTCAAGCCCTGGAACCAGCAAAAATTAAAAAAAAAATACCTCCTCCCCACACACACCATCTCTAATTAACAAGCAAAATGCTGAACTGGAGGTATGGCTCAAGGGATAGAGTGCCAGCTCTGACCAAAAATGCTGAACAGAAAGTTGAATTCCTGAGTTCAAGTCCTCTTACTAGTACCCCAAAAAGGAGGAAAACAATGTAGACTACAAATGGAGCCCCCCTTTTTTAGTAGCTTCATAATAAAGAAGAAACATGAAATTAATTTTAGTAATGCATTTTTGTTGAAACTAAAATATCAAAAATGGTACAATATATGTGATCTATAAACTTCTTAATGACCCATTTTGCATTTTCATGTAGTCTTTAACATTGTTTTCATTTTACACTTACAGCAAATAACTATTCATTGAACAGCACAGCTCTCAACTTTTGGAGTGCTGGGGATTTCATCCCCCTTTGTTAAAGATGTGATCTTGTGTCACATCAAATGACACTTTTGTCTGGGTGCCAGACATTATAACCCATGGCCTTTAGTCACTTCATAGGGATGTAAAGGTTGTTAATGAGATAATGTCTGAGTGCAGCAACAGGTCCTATCTGTCCAGGTTCAAGGTGCTATTCTCTTTTATGAGACTCTGGGGAAGTCCCATTAGTACCCCTGGGAACTATGTGAAAACAAACACTCTCTCGTCATCAGGCTGGGAATAATACTAGGTTGAGACAGGGGTGACTTTTCCATGTGGGTGGGGACTTTCTGTGGAGAACTGGAGAGTTATAAAGTCTCCTTGTGCCACCCAAAGGTGAAGGTCTAGCTCCCAGAAGACTGCTAACTAGTAGTGGGAAAGGTCAACCCAGAGAATTAAAGGCTATTGTTTTCAGCATACATGTATGACCACTCTCCCTTCTACTGACAAAGAATGTGAGTAAGGACAGGAACAATATTGCTCTTTCTATGTCCAGAATGTCTAATACTGTCTTTCCTAATACTAGGATTTGAACTCAGAGCCTGGGCACTATTATTTAACTTTTTTTGTGTGTGGGTCATGGGACTTGAGCTTGGCCTAGGCACTGTCCCTGAGCTCTTCAGCTCAAGGCTACCACCCTACCCCTGAGCCTGGGTGTTGTCCCTGAGCTCTTCAGCTCAACGTTACTACTCTACCCTTGAGTCAAGCCCCACTTCCCATTTGCTGGAGGTTAATTGGAGATGAGTCTCAGGTCCTTTTGTGCCTGGGCTGGCTTAGAACTGTGATCCTCATATCTCAGACTCCTTGTGTAGCTAGGATTACAGGCATGAACCACATGCCCAGCTTATTTTTTTCTTTTGAAAAAAAGAAAAGAAAATGGAGCTCAGAAGTAAGACAGCATATTAGTAATTTGATACAGAGCTGATGGTCTTTCACAAATTCAATAAATAAACTTAGAAAACCTTTTTTGGCTATTCTAGGAATTTCAGCTTTAAACTTCTGAAATTCAGAGTGCTCAGGGCCTGAGCACTCTCCTTGAACTTTTCTCAAGGCTAGAGCTCTACCACTTGAGCCTCAGCACCACTTCCAGCTTTTTTCTATGTATGTGGTACCAAGGAATTGAACCCAGGTCTTTGTGCATGCTAGGCAAGCACTTTAACCACTAGGCCAAACTTCCAGCCACAGACTTCTGAAATTCTTTTTTTTTTCATATATTTTTATCGTAATTAATAGAAGGGTTACGTTATATTCACCAGATAGAAGGTGCATTACTTCACATACAATGATACCCTTTCTCGTGTCTTGGTCCCCATTTCCCTCCCCACACCCCACCCCTCATCTTGTTTTCCTCCTTTCCCTGTCTGACTTCAAATAACCAAATACACATATATCCAATATATCAGATAACAAAGTAAGATACTGTAACAATATGAGATAACCAAGGGACAGCAAAAGAGATGAGAGATGATAACATAGTACATTAAGGACAACAATCACTCATTATATGGCTTTTGTTTCTATATCCTCACATGCCCGGCTTATTATTTAACTTTTTATGCTCATGGCTGGCACTCTACCATTCAAACTACAATTCTACTTCCTGCTCCTTGGGGGTTAATTGGAGAGAAGAGTTCCAAAGACTTTCCTGTCTAGGTTGGCTTTGAACCTCAGTCCTCAGATCTCAGCATAACGAGTAGCTAAAATTATAGCCATGAGCCAATGGTGCCTGGCTAAGTTTCTTTTCTTCAAGACAAAGTCTTGTTGTAACCTTGGCTACCTTAGTCTTCTGAGTGCAGAGACTACAGGTGTGTCTTCCACCAATGCCAAGTCTCTCTCTCTCTCTCTCTCTCTCTCTCTCTCTCTCTCTCTCTCTCTCTCTCTCTCTCTCTCTCTCTCTCTCTCTCTCTCTCTCTCTCTCTCTCTGGTCATCTTAGGGCTTGAATTCAGAGTTGGGACACTTTCCCTGAGCTTGCTTCCTTCCTTCCTTCCTTCCTTCCTTCCTTCCTTCCTTCCTTCCTTCCTTCCTTCCTTCCTTCCTTCCTTTCCTCCTCCTCCTCCTCCTCCTCCTCCTCCTCCTCCTCCTCCTCCTCCTCCTCCTCCTCCTCCTCCTTTTTCGTGCCCAGACTGACTTAGAGCTGTGATTTTCAGATCTCAGCCTCCTGAGTAGCTAGGGTTACAGGTGTGAGCCACCAGTTACCTGGCTTTCCCCGAGCTTCTTTTTGCTCAAGGCTAGCAGTCTAGTGCTTGAGCCACGGCTCCACTAGTTTTATAGTGATTAATTGGAGATAAGAGTCTCATGACCTTCCTATCTGGGCTGTCTTTGAATTACACTGCTCAAATTCCAGCCTTTTGAGTAGTTAAGGATTACATACATGAGCTACTGGTACCTGAGTTGATCAAGCATTTTGTTTAAGCTCTTGAAGTACTTAAAACTGTAGCTCTCTAAACTACAGGTGAGCATGGCTTGTTCTTTCAAGCCAAACTGCTTGTGAGTGAATTGAGCCACTCCTTATCAAGCAAGTACCTCTGCTCAGGTTGTCATATACTTCGTCATTATGCATAAAGCTCTGGGTTCCATTCCCAGCATTGGAAGCAAAACAAAACAAGAACTGTTTTGTCTGACACATATACTCTTTCAGCCTTGGAGGAAGAGCAAGAAATTGTGGCAGGCTTGGGGAAAAAAAAGGAAGGGAAGTCTGTACCTGTTTCCTGGCTCTAAACAGTTGATTTTCACACTTTTTCTGTATGCACTTTGGTATGAACTATTATTTGTCCACACAACTGCCCTTAAAAGTGGTTATTACTATCACTGTCTTGCAGGTTAAGCAAGTCATCCGCAATGAACTTACATAGCTTGTTTAAAGAGGTAGGACATGCAAATGATTTCTTTCATTGCAAAGCATCTTTCCAAAGGTTATCATTTTATTGGCTGGTTTTACATAACATTTTGCATTCTCATTTCAAGCTGGGCACTGTTGACTCATAACTGTAATCACAGCTATTGAGAGAGTTTGATATAAGGATGGAGGTTCAAAGCCAGCTCAGGAAGAAAAGTCTGTAACTCTTCTCTTCAGTTAAGCAGCAAAAGTCCAGAAATGGAGGTGTAGCTAAAATGGGAGAATGCCAGCTTTGAATGAGAAAGAAGCCAAGTGAGAGCACAAGGCTTCTGAGTTCAAGCCCAAGTACTGGCACAAATTTTTAAAACATAAAATTAAACAAAGCCTTACTCATTTCAGCATATCTTTCCTGATAGGTAAATAAAAGTCCGCTTTTCAATGCTCCTAGAACCATCTTTATAGCCTTATTGTTTTATTGAATTAATGAATTAAATAAAATTTAGATAGATACTCAGGATAAATTTCTGAGAGAAACAAGTGCAGAATTATGGAGGGCTGATACTGAGCCTGACTAGAAAAGTATCAAGTGAGCCTGCTGTCAGTTTGTAGATGCTAGAAGATCTGAGACCTGGGTAAGTAATGGAGGACTTTTTTTTTTTTGCCAGTCCTGAGCACTGTCCTTGGGCTTTCTCAAGGCTAGTGTTCAACCATGAGCCACAGTGCCATTTCTGGCTTTTTCTTTTTTCTTTTTTTTGCCAGTCCTGGGGCCTGAACTCGAGGCCTGGGCACTGTCCTTGGACACAGTTTTGCTCAAGGCTAGCACTCTACCACTTAAGCTACAGCACCACTTCCGGCCTTTTCTTTGTGGAACTGGGGACTGGAACACAGGGCTTCATACTTGCCAAGTGATCATATTACCCTAGGCCATGCTCCTGACCCCTGGCTTTTTCTATGCACTTGGCACTTTTTTTTTTCTTTTGCCAGTCCTGGGCTTAAACTCAGGGCTTGAGCACTGTCCTTGGACTTTTTCAAGGCTAGAGCTCTACCACCTGAGCCTCAGCACCACTTCCAGCTTTTTTCTATGTGTGTGGTACTGAGGAAGGTACTTGCACTTTTATCTTTTAAACCCAGCATGCTTTAACAGAGGCTCACCAAAGTTTTTGTGTTTTTGTTGGATAAATATGTGACTTATCAAAAGAGGTAAACTTTGTCTTCTTTCCTTCCTTCCTTCCTTCCTTCCTTCCTTCCTTCCTTCCTTCCTTCCTTCCTTCCTTCCTTCCTCCTTCCTCTCCCCTCTCTTTTTGTGCCAGTAGTGGGGCTTGAAGTCAGGGCCTGGGCACTGTTCCTCAGTTGTTTTGTTCCAATCTGGCTTTCAACTACTTGAGCCACATCTCCACTTTAAGGCTTTTTCTGGTTAATTGAAGATAAGAGTCTCTGAGACTTTTCTGCCAGGGCTGGTTTCAAATCAAGATCCTTACCTCTCAGCCTCCTGAGTAGCTAGAATTATAGGCATTAGCTACCACTGCTTGGCTGGCTATTTGTGCTCACTCTCTCTCCCTCTCTCTCTCTTCTCTCTTCTCTTCTCTTCTCTTCTCTTCTCTTCTCTTCTCTTCTCTTCTCTTCTCTTCTCTTCTCTTCTCTCTCTCTCTCTCTCTCTCTCTCTCTCTCTCTCTCTTTCTTTCTTTCTTTTTTTTTCAGTTTTGGGGCTTGAACTCAGGGCCCCTGAGTTAAACTCAGTAGCCCTGGAGCTTTTTTTGCTCAAGGCTAGTTTTCTATCACTTCTGTCACTTTCTACCACTTCCGGTTAATTGGAGATAAAGTTTCATGCCTGGTCTGGCTTTGAACCATGGTCTTAGATCTCAGCCTCCTGAGTAGCTAGGAGTACAAGTGTGAGTCACCAACATCTGACTATTTGCTACTTTAAAAAAAAAACAATTCTGTTTCTTTCTGGCCTTTATTACTCCTGAAAATCAAGAAGGTATCGATGGAACTCATTTCTGCCTTTTGCTTCAGCTGCTTGTTCCAATAACTTACTCCATATGTTTATGTCCTTTAGTGTGAAAAGATTTGGCTCACATTTACTTTTTATTTATAGTTTCCGGAGTTTTTGGTCCTGTCTGCTTGTTTGTTTGCCTTTTCACACACCCACCGACGAGGACAAAGCAGCAGAGCTTTCTGACAGCTGCAACCTGGATACACTGGTTTTCAAAAGGTGGCTGTAACTTTTAGACAGTTGTCCCAGGCAGTTGTCCCCAGACCAGCCAGGCCACAGCTTAGCCTGCGGCAGGGGCCCATCTTGCACAGATGGTCTGCTGCTCTTCATCGAACCACATGTCCTGTCCCTCCTCACACAGATGAACGCAGCCCCACGGTGGGAGAGGGAGGTGGAGACAGACTTAGTAGCAGCCAGGGGTGTGGATGACAAAAGGCCAAGCTTGGAAAGGGTATGGTGAGTCAATCAAGTAGCCAAAGGAAAAACTCAGATTAGAGAGCTTGCCTAATGAGTAGATGAAATGCCATTTCTGGAGTCACCAGATGTTTTCAGAACTGAAATTGTGAATTATTGCCTGCAGAGTTGAACTTCTGGAGAGATAAAGTTTATTTTTGTGTCATTTGTGAACCTCAAAATGAAAGTGCACCAATGAACAGCACCCTTCCTCCTTCCTCTTCCTCTCTTCCTCCCTTCCTCCTTCCTCTTCTTGTCTCCATCACAGAGATTCCCTCCCCTCCCATCCCTTTCCTTCTTTTCCCTTCTCTCCCCTCCCCTCCCTTCCCTTTCCCTTCCTTTCCTTTCCAACTTTCCCACCACTTGTAGTATGTCCTCAGCCTCAGTGGAAATTTTTTTTTGACACTGGAGCTTCCCATGGCTCAAACATGTCAGTGTGCTTCCTCTGGGTGGTTTCAGACAGGCAGAGGTTGGAGATGCAGGAGTCAGAGTACTTCTTCCAGCCTCCCACTGAGGCCACACCCATAAGTAGGCTTCTGTTAGTCTCTGGTTTTCTCTTGGATTTAGGAAGTAGCCTTTGTCAAGTATGTCTAGAGTAGGTAATGATTTGCTTATGCCAGGAGGGCTTCGTGGCTCATCACCTTCACAACTGTATTTTGGTTGTGTTTCCTAGAGGAGGCGGGGCCAGTACCAGTTTTTTGGCAGGTTGTGTTTTCTTTTTTTTTTTTTTGCCAGTCCTGGGCTTGAGCTCAGGGCCTGAGCACAGTCCTTGGACTTTCTCAAGGCTAGAGCTCTACCACTTGAGCCCCAGCACCACTTCCGGCTTTTTTCTACATGTGGTACCAAGGAATCGAACCTGGGTCTTCATGCATGCTAGGCAAGCACTTTAACCACTAGGCCAAACTCCCGGCTTGATGTGTGAGACTGGTATAGATTCAGTCGAGTCTTTTTTTTTTTTTTTTTTAATTTTTTTGTAGGTTTGTTTTGTTTTGTTTTTGGTCAGTCCTGGGGCTTGAACTTTGGCCTTGGGCACTGTCCCTGAGCTCTTGAGCTCAAGGCTACTGCTCAAGCACTTTGAGCCATAATGCTACTTCCAGTTTTCTGGTGGTTAATTAGAAATAAGAGTCTCATGGTCTTTCATGCCAAGGCTAGCTTTGAGATGTGATTCCCAGATCTCAGCTTCCTGCGTAGCTAGGATTTCAGGAGTGAGCCACCGGAGCTTGGCTTCAAGAGTCTTTTCTAAAAGGAACCCTGAGGTTTTCCCAACATCAGACTTTCCTATAGGAAGGCAGAGTATTGTGCTGATAAAAAGCAGAGGTCAAAGCCACACAGCAGGCATTTGAACTCTGCTTTTTCCAACCTTTGCTGTGTAACCCTAGGCAAAACCCCAGGCAGCAGTTTTCTTATCTGTGAAATAAACAGGATAGGATAATAGAAATATCTATTTCAGGGGGCTGTGCTGCTTTATCTCCCGGGGTGGTTGTAAGAAACAAGTGTACTAGTACATGCAGACTGTGTATAGCAATAGCTGGTCCAAGGTCTATATAATACATGCTAACTAAGGGCTCAGAACAATAACAGGTCCCGAGTCATTCTTTCCTTGTGAAAATCAGTGGGGCTACTGAACACTGGAGGCTTGTGCCTGTAATCCTAGCTACTTAGAAGCCCGGCTTTCAGGACTACAGTTCAAAGGCAGCCCATACAGACAAACAAGAGATGCTGCTCTTCTCTCCAGTGAACCAGCAAAAAGCCAGAAGTGGAGTTATTGCTCAAGAGGTAGAGTGGCCTTGAATAAAAAAGCCAAACAAGAGCATGAGGCTCCAAGTTCCAGGCCTGGTCTGGGGACACACATGTACACCCCCCCCCCCACACACAAAGCAGTGGGGCACTTCCTGCTATTTCTTTTTTATTTTATTTTTTTTGCCAGTCCTGGGCTTGAGCTCAAGCCTGAGCACTGTCTTTCGACTTGCTCAAGGCTAGAGCTGTACCACTTGAGCCACAGCATCATTTCCAGCTTTTTGCTATGTATGTGGTAGCAAGGAATCGAACCCTGGTCTTTGAGCCTGCTAGGCAAGCACTCTACCACTAGGCCAAACTCTGGGCCCTAGTTCCTCCTATTTCTTATGATTATCAGCTTCCCTAATAGACTGGAACCAGGTAGGGGCATCCATGTAGAGAAAGATGCAAAGGTACCATGGGATTGCAGATAAGTGTGCAAAGTCAACTCTCCATTCAGTGCCATCCCAGTGGTTGGAGCATTGAAGGAGGAGGAAACAGAGATGGAAAGGGCGGGATCACTGGGGTCTATCATCACTTTTTCTGTCACCATCATTTTATGGCCTACCCAAGTAGCTCTGAGATTACCAGTGATGAAGCAACAGAATACTGAGAAGTAGAACCAAGAGGGCTCCCTCCCTCTCCTGAGTACTGTTGCATTTACAGTCTGGAGCACTGCCTCATGGAACCAGCTCACAAGGAATGCTGGTTCCCAGGCCCCTGATTGCTCATTTCTCTTTTGGTTTCCTTCTCCTTCTTTTCAGGGCTGCTATTCTCAACTCTCTAAGTAAGTCTGAAAACTCCATCTTCCTCATTCCATACCCAGCCTGCTTCTTCGCACATCATATTCCTTTCCTCTATACAAAGGCCAACCCAGATTTTCAGACCAATCACACAGTGTCACTATGGGCAAACCTGGATTATTCAACGCTATTACTTTATAAACCCTCTGAGAAAGTGGCATGCCTCTCCTCTCAGAGCTTAACCCTCTGCTGCTCCCTACCTTGTCCTCCATCTGCTACTGTCACTCGGCCCTCTAGTCACAGTAAGGGCCTCTTTCTTGAAGGTTCTGTGGCTTCATATCCTCAAGCCTTTTCCTCTTAGCCAATGAGCATGTAAACCTCGGGTCAACTTCAGCTCCTTACTTTCCTACATAAAGTCTCTCCCCCAGCCCCATATCTACACTGCCAAGTTTCTTCAAAAAAAAAAAAAAAAAGAACCAACCCATCCACTCACCCCAGTTTGGGAATTCCCCTAGCCATCTTTCCCCATGGTTCCACCAACACTTCCAGTTTAATATACCACAACTCAAGCCCATCATGCTCCTCCCCAAACAACTGCTCCCTCCTCCTCCTCTCCTCTTTGAACAGTTCTGTCACCACCTGCACAGTGTCTCCAGCCAGAAACCTCAGCGTCATCCTTACTCACTCCTCCCCCCTCCCCACCTCAGCCTGCACATTCAGTGATTCACAGAGATTGGACTGGCAGATATTTCCCAGTGCGCAGGCGCATCTTCCTCTTCGAGGAGAGTCTCAGATCTGACTCTTCATCCCACTGCAGTGGCTCACCTTTTGCCTGAACTACTGCACCAGTCCAGCCAGTCTGAGGTCCCATCCCTTGTTAGGGTCTGCTTGATTAAGGTTCCCCTCCCCCAGGCCTCCTACATCAACCCCCATGGAGGTAGGATTTCATCGGCTGAACTTCCTAACTCGCACGTTATGGTGTTAGGACGTGGGGCTTTGTGGCCATGGTTAGTCCTGAGTTTCCTCCATGCCTCCTGAAGGTTCTTTTTCTCCACCCAGGACACTCAGGGAGAAGCAGGAAATGAGTCCTCACTAGACAGCAGATGCGTTGGGCATTCCAGCCTCCAGAACTGTGAGAGAGAAGTCTTTGTGGTTTATGTCTTGACGTTTACGGCTCTCTGGTCTGTTACCATTGGAAAGCACTAAGTCAAGTCCTTTCTCCAAAGTGTTGCCAATGCCATCTATTTAAAATGGACCCAGCACAACTATGTTCAGTTATTCACCCTAGCTAAGATATGGCACCAACCCAGATGCCCCTCAGTAGATGAGTGGATCAAGAAGAGGTGGTATATTTACACCATGGAATTCTATGCTGCCATCAGAAAGAATGACATTGCCCCATTTGTAAAGAAATGGAAAGACTTAGAAAAAAATCATATTAAGTGAAGTAAGCCAGACCTAAAGAAACACAGACTCCATGATTTCCCTCATTTATAACAATTAGTTTACGTTTAGGATTCTTCTAACAGAGGATCATAATAGCTCAAAACTTGCATCCATATGTCCATATAGGATGAGACTAAGCGAAATAAACTCCAGGATATGGAAACAAGAGGTTTATCTTTGTGATTGTTGTTCTTAATGTACTACATGAAGCCATTTCTTTTTTCTTCTTTTCCCCTTAAGGTTTCTCTCATTTTGTTACTGTTTCTGACTTTGGCACTTGATATATTGTATATACATTTACTTGTGTATTTAAAAGTGGGAAGGTAAGGGAAAAACAAGATGAGTGGGAGGGGGTGGGGGAAAGTAGGAGAAAAACATTGGGAAGGGGTATCAATGTTCAAGAAGTAATGTGCTCACTACCTAATGAATGTAACTATAACCCCTCTGTACATCACCCCAACAATAAAAATAAAATTTAAAAAAATTCAAAATCATTAAATTCTCCATAGGCTCTGTGACAGTCTACAAAAGCCAGACACATTGTCTCAGCTTGATAGACCTCCATAGCCTTGCTTGTGGAACAAGCCTTCTATACCCCAGGCCAACTGTGCTCCCAGCACCTGGCCATAAAGACACCACTCACCTTTCCAGCCCTTTCAGCTCTACCAATTCCCCCCATCCTCTCTCTCTCTTGTGGGTCATGGAGCTTGAAGTAGGCCTGGGTGCTGTCCCTGTGCTCTTCAGCTCAAGGCTAGTGCCCTACCCTTGAGCCAAGCCCACTTCCTGCTTTCTAGAGTTTAATTGGAGATAAGAGTTTCAGGTCCCTTTTGTGCCCGGGCTGGCTTTGAACCTTGATTCTCAGATCTCATTCTCCAGAGCAGCTAGGATTATAGGTGTGAGCACCTCACCCAGTTCCCATCTATTCTCTTCCTAGTAATTTCTTCTTTTATTTTTTCATCAAAAATGGGTGATGGGTGGCTCAAGCTCTGGGTTCCCTCTCTAATACCATAAGAAGAAAAGACACATTGTGTTTGAAATTAGGTATTATTCTGTAATGTTTAATTTTGTGTCACACAAATATGAGTTGAACAACAATAGGATTCGTAACAATGGGATTTTGTAAACAATGACACATATTAGTAATTAATAGTTGGACTAATTAAATAAACAATGTGTGTACACAAATAGAGTAATTAATAATGTTTTTCTCTGTCCTCGGATGCATTAGTTAATTAATTAATCAATTTCCATGCCAGAACTGGAGCTTGCATTCAGGGCCTAGGCACCATCACTTAGCTGTTTTGCCTCAAGGCTGGCACTGTACCACTTGAGTCACTTGGTTTTGTGGTGGTTAATTAGGGACCAGAGTTTCCTACCTAGATCCTCAGAGCTCAGGCTCTTGAGTAGCCAGGATTAAAGACAAGACCCGTGGGGGTAGCTGGCTCAAAAGTAATGACTTTTTTTTCCTTACAGATGGGGTTGATTTTAATTTTTTAAAAACTTTTTTTTTCTTTGTCCAGGTACGGTGGTACACATACCGGTAATCCCAGCTATTCAGGAGGTAGAGATGGGAGAATCCATATACCTGTTCTTTGTGAAATGACTGCCACCATCTAATTAGTTAACAGACTATCACCTTGCTACCATTGTGTGTATGTGTGAATGTGTTTAAGAAGGCCCTTCACAGTGAGTGCACAACACAGCATTATTAACTACAGTCACCCCAGTCTGTGTTTAAGGTCCCCAACACTATTTGTCTCTGAGAGTTTGGATTCTTGGGCCAAATAGCTCTCCATTTCTTTATCATCCCATCTTATCTTGGACTCCTAACTCTGGTCTCTGCATTGGAGTCCAGCTTTGTAGATTGTACCTGTGTTTGTTTGTGCTCATCTTTCCCTGCCTGACTTCCCTCACTTAGTGCCATGTCCTTGGGGTTTATCCGCCTCATCACATGTCTGGAGGCATGTCTTCTCAGCTTCAGAGCTGGGCCTTTTTGCCTTCCCAGCTCCCTATCAGTCCTCAGTCTTATAGGCTGCTTGTTCACCTTGGGCTTCCAATTTCTTGTCTATTTTTAAGATTTTATTGGCAGTACCAGAGATCAAACCCACGACCTCCTGCATCTCAGCACAGAATTCAGTCCCTGGCCCTGATTTACTCAAGTGTAACATACTTTAATGTCTCCAAGAGTGTAGTTTTAAGGACAGTATTGTCACTCACCTGCTGTGCACAGGCTGTCATAAAAAGCAAGAACTCACTGTTATCTCTGTTAGAAGTTTATTTTGCAGATAATGATGGGTTGGGCATTGTGACCTCCAGGAGTTCACATTCTTAAGTGTTCCAAGGTGGTCAAGGCCACCTCGCACCAGCCTATTTGCTTCTCTGAGGCAGATATTTCCACTAGTGGAGAGCCCTGAATCATCCCAAGAATGCTCCTGCAGATCTGATCATCACACTGGCTGATTTCAGGAGAGCTCACATGGGTGGTGCCACAGAATTGGAAATATGACAGAAAAACCCGAAGTTTTTAGGTTTTGTAAAACCTAAGTGTTTCATTTTACAGCCATTTTGTGACATAAGTTTGTAGCATAAAGATACCTCTGTTCATTATGATTTTGTGGATTCAGGGAAATTGTTAGAACTGAAATCTGTGCTTTCTCCTCTCCCTGTATCCCTCTCCTACTCTTCTTCCTTTCTAAGCTCCTACTTCTCTTTTTCCTTCCTTCCCTCCTTTCTTCCTATCTCTCTATGTGTATACATGTACATATCTGTTATTTATTTTTCATCTTGAATTTGTGTCTCAAAATGACAAAGGGGCCAAACAAAGTTTCCTTTTCCATATTAAAGTTCAGATGGGAAGGCAAATAATAAGTCTATCAATTGATAAATAACATAACTTATTTATTTGTTTTTGTGTTGCTACTAGGGCTTTGAACTCAAGTCCTGTGCTCATGTTTGGCTTTCTCTGCTCAAGGCTAGCACACTGCCTCTTGAGCCACACCTTCACTTTTAGCCTTTCTCTGGTTAGTGGGAGATAAGAGTCTCAGGAACTTTTTTGCTTAAGCTGGGCCTTTGAACCACAATCCTTAGATCTCAGCCTCTTGAGTAGCCAGTGAGCCGCCAGTGTCCACCTTGTTTCACAAGTCAATAAATGACAGGAAGAAAACAAGGCAAGATAGGTCATCAGGGTTGGGAGAGGGGGCATCTAATTTTATGATAAGAGAACTTGATCAGTATGCATAAAGCTCTTGGTTTAATTGGCAGCACAGGAAACCGAATCAAACCCAAAGAAAAGCCACTGGAAGGAGACTGGGGTGTTATTTTCAGCTCTGGCAGCCGGACAGGAAATTAGTCCGAGGAGGTCACAGCTGAGTTAAGATTTGGATGGGTCATAGAGAGCTGAGTGGGAGCCTGGCGCAGCGTGGTGGGAAAGAATAGTTATTAGTCAATGGGCAATGAGAAAGTGTGCTGAAATGTGCCGGGAGAAAAGTGTAAGATGTGCACCAGTGGCCAATGGCTGGATCATCAGGGGCTGAAACGAAGAGCTTGAAAGTTTTTATTCAAGGCATAGTGTGAAGCCATTGGAGACAGTTGAGGAAGGAAGCAAGGTAGTCTGATTGATAAACCAAGAAGCAAAGCTGGAGGCTGGTGGCTTACATCTATAATCCTAGCTACTCAGAAGGCTGAGATCTAAGGATCTTGAGTTAAAGCCAGCCTGGGCAGGAAAGCCTATGAGACCTTTTTATCTCCAATTAACCACCAGAAAACAAGAAGCAGAGCTGTGGCTCAAAGAAGAGCACTAGCCTTGAGCAAAAGAGCTCAGGGACAGTTATGCCCAGGCCCTGCGTTGAAGCTGCAGGACCATCACTTCCGTCATCACTTACCATCACCATCACCGCCAACAGAAGTAGCATAAGAAGCATACTCTAGCCAGGTGTCTGGGACTCAGGCCTATAATCTTAGCTACGTAGAAAAGGCTGAGATTGAAGATCCCATTTTGAAGCTGGGGCAAGCAAATCTGGAGATACTTATCTCTTATTAGTAAAAGCTGGAACTGGAGGCATGGCTCAGGAGATAGACTACCAGCAATGAGAAAAAAAAAATCCCTACACAGAGCACAAGGCCCTTGGTTTAGGCCCCAGTACCAGCTGAAATTGTGTGTGTGTGTGTGTGTGTGTGTGTGTGTGTGTGTGTGTGGCGGGAGGATATGGGGATGCGGGTGGGGGAAGAGGTGACGTATGCTGTCTGGTCTT
Organism: Megascapheus bottae; assembly: GCF_031878675.1. NCBI lineage: Eukaryota > Metazoa > Chordata > Mammalia > Rodentia > Geomyidae > Megascapheus > Megascapheus bottae. The sequence continues at coordinate 32,615,260 of NC_143530.1, read as the reverse complement.
GGGCAATAGAAAAGCCCAGAGTATCTTTCTAGCATTGACAAAGGACTTGATGGCAGTGGATTAGATGTACAGTAAAACAGAAAAGGAGGATTCTCAGTTTATGATCTCTGCAGCTGTGTGGAGGGTGATTAGGAGAGGAGGTAGTTTGGATTGGGAAATTTACAGCTCTGTTTTAATCATCCTAATGGAGGATGTTGAGTATTATATTGATACAGTAGTTTGGAATACCAGATAATGATCAGAACTGGAGACAAATAGTTGAGATTCACCAGTGTATTGATGGTATTTAAAGCCATGGGTCAAGAAGACCTCACCTATGGTGGGAGGTGCTTGCCCCAGAGGCTGAGACTGAACAAGGGGCCTTCCAGTGTTTCAAGATGGTGAGGTGCAGACAAGCAAGTGGGAAGGAGCTCAGAAAGGGTGCGAGGGTCTTAAAAACGGTACTGCTTCAAAAGGAACAGGTAGTAGACTGTGCTGAATCCTGCTAGGAGGCCCAGGGAAAGGAGGACTGAGAGCTGATGGCTAGAGTCCATAGTAATTGGATCCGTTGCAGTGGGCTGAGGGGACTGGAATTCTGTATGAGATGGATAAAGAGAGAGAAAAAGAGGTGAGAAGTGGAGATGACATGCCTGTACAACTACTCTGCTATAAAAGGAGCAAAGAAAAGGTAATGTGAGTGAAGAATGAATTTTTTTTTTAAGAAAGAAAAGAGCTAGTAAAACAATTTTGTTTGTAGGTAGAAGTGGTTCTAAAAAAAAAGGGAAGCTGGATTCTGCCTATAACCCTAGCTACTCAGGTGGCTGGGATTTGAAGTAGCATGGTTTGGACTTAGAAGATAAGGAAGTAACAGAGAATTAGGATTGCAGGTAGGTTGTTAGAAATGGATTGTAGGAAAGTAAGTTGGAGCTCTTATTTCTGTTTCCTCTGAGAAGTCAATCAATATGAAAGAAATGGAATGGGGAAGGGGCTTTTAGAGTTTGGGGACAAGAAGAAAACAGGAATTAGTTGTTGAGGAAGATAAAAACTGCATTGACTTGACCTCTAGTACTAAGAAGTTTTGAAAAGCCACTTGAGAGTTTTGTTTGCAGAGTTCAAATCAAATCTAAATTAAAAACGCAACCTGTACAATTGAGTGCTTTCCTCTGGTCACGTTCCACTGGGGACAGATGCTGAGCAGATGGTAGTTGGGTTTTCACCAGCTTTAGACATTGAGTCAGGATGAGTTGAGGATGTTTGCAAGAGAGAGAATTTCCAGATGGTCACGTTCTTCAAGCAGGTCAAGGAAGAAAGCAAACTTCATGCAATGGGGCAGGGGGAGGAGAAATTGGTGAAGTGGATAGACATGAAGTCACTTATGGAACTCACAATCATGGATTTCCCCTTAGGTCTTGTCCATCTTTCCATTGTTCACTGAATAGCTGAAAAATCTCCTAAATTTCTGAGACCATTTCTTTCATGCTATCAACCCCATAATTCTGATCATCAATGCTTTTCTCCCTTAAACTCCTAGTAGGGCTAGTCACTGTGCAAATTGAGAAAAGAGGATGAGAAAGCAGTGTTTACCATAGTCCTTGTAGACCTATGGTCTATTTCAGGTAGAAATAGATTCAATATTACTGATCAATTGCAACACACAAGATCTAAAATTCTAAGGGTGATAAGTCTTTCATTTTTTTTGCCAGTCCTGGGCCTTGAACTCAGAGCCTGGGCACCACCCTTAGGCTTTCTTAAGGCTAGACCTCTGCCACTTGAGACACAGCACCATTTCTGGCTTTTTCCTATATATGTGGTCTTCATGAATGCTAGGCAAGCACTCTACCACTAGGCCAAACTCCAGGCCCAATAAGTATTTATTCACATCTAGATTTCTTTACAACTAGATTGTAAGCACTTAGAATTCAAGAGTTAGTGCCTTACTAACTCAGGGGCTCCATAAACCCTTGCTGGTTCCCTGAAGGTGTGTCCTCCCAAGATTGGAAGAAAAAGCTGGGAAGAAGGCATTGGGAAGAGTGTTCTTGGAAGTTATGAGTCTGAGTATGTTGTATCCAACTGAAAGAGTTAGAGACTAGTAACTTGAAATCATAATCCCTTTGTCTTAAGCTCTATTGGGACCATATGTCTCTGGTAAGCCCTTCTCCTTCCAACTTGTCTCTTCCCTCATTTAAATGGATCCCTCTGGAAGACTGAGATGTAAGTGGGACAAGGAGATCCAAGAAAGGGAAAATATATGGCTTTCAGCATTTTAATTACTTCACATAGTGGGACAGGTTTATAGGTAAGAGATACCGAGAAGTGACTGTATATACCCAGGTATAATACCCAGGCCCTGGGGTATGGTAATAGCCTTGAGCCGAAGAGCTCAGGGACAGTGCCCAGGCCAAGTTTAAGCCCCATGACCCACCAAAAATAAAAAATAAAAATAAAAAAATAAACAAAGGTCTTGCTTCCATATCTTGGTAGTGGTTTCAGTATGTGTATTATTTTACATAAATATGAAGAGGCACATAAGTATTGGCCCTTTGTGATTCTCTCTTAAGAATATCCTCTTTTGGCCTCTCTATGTGAATATCTTACACTCCTGTGTAATTTGTCATATGCCAGTGTGTGTTAGATCTAATTTCTGCATATCAGAGAGAACATGTGCTGTTTGTCTCTCTGATCTTGCCTTACCTCACTTACCATGATTTCATCTGCAAATGACATTATTTTATCTTTCTAATGGTTGTGTAAAATTCCATTGTATCACATTTTTTTAAATCTACTCATCCGTAGGGCATCTGGGCTGTTTCCCCATTTTGGCTATTGTGAAAAGTATGGCAATGAACGTGGATGCGCAAGTGTCCTTATCACATCCTGACTTATGATGTTAGGTGCCTAAGGGTGGTATGTCTGGGTCATAGGGAAAGTCTACATTTAGTTTTTTGAGGAACCTCCAGACTTCTTTCCAGAGTACTTGTAATAAATTACATTCCCACCTGCAATGCAGTAGGGGTTCCTATTTTGATTAGGTCTTTTTCTTTCTTTTTCCTCTTCCTCTTCTCCTCCTTCTCATTCTTGTTCTTCCTCCTCTTCCTCCTCCTCCTCCTCCTCCTCCTCCTCCTCCTCCTCCTCCTCCTCCTCCTCCTCTTCTTCTTCTTCTTCTCACTCCTCCTCCTCCTCCTCCTCCTCCTCCTCCTCCTCCTCCTCCTCCTCCTCCTCCTCCTCCTCTCCTCCTCCTCCTCCTCCTCCTCCTTCTTCTTCTTCTTCTTCTTCTTCTTCTTCTTCTTCTTCTTCTTCTTCTTCTTCTTCTTCCTCTTCTTCTTTTTTTCTTATTTATGCTTGTACTGGTTCTTGAGCTCTACATGCTATCCTTTAGTTTTTTTCCCCCCTCAAAGTTAACACTCTACCCTTGAGTCACAGCTCTTTTTATTTTTTTCTGGTTAAATGAAAGTAAATATTTCATGGGCTTTCATCCATAGGCTGGCTGTTTTTAACCTCAGTTCTCAGAACTCAGTTTCCTTAAGTAGCTAGCTGTGAGCCACTGGCTCCTGGCTCCTATTCATCTATTAATTCTATTGGTATGGATGTGTGTGATGGTCATGGTGGAAAATCTAAGCAGTGACATTTAAAATCCCTGAAAAGAATCTTTTCTTCTAATCAGCAAAGTTGCCAGGAGTGACTCTGTTTTGGCAATCTCCTTACTTTGAGGTCTCCTAAAATATAGATATTCTTTATCATCATTGTCTACCCTGTTATCTGTCTGGTGTGTCACTGTGAAGATGTCTAGGTCAGAGTTTATCAAACATCACTGATTCATCTTCAAGAGCTCCACCTAATTCCATTCATATCTACCTGGATTCTTATTTTTAACTGCACAATTCTGACAACTCCCTTATTTTCTTCCCCACCATTGCATTGCTACTTTCCTATTGGCCCTTCTAACAATCTCTTCTGCTTGATGACTTAAACATCAGGTTTAGCTCTTTAGAGTCCCTGAAAACAAACAATTTCAGCAAGGTGATATACCTAGGATATCATCTACTTCAGTTTCTGTGGCCCAGTCTTCAGTGCATCTGAGCCTTCTCAGCTGGCTTTTCCTCTCATGACTGGCACTCGTCCACTTGAGCCATAGATATTTGGGATTTTTGAGGGTAAGAGGCTCTAGGACTTTTCTGCCTGGGTTGACTTCAAATTGTGATCTTCAGATCTCAGCCATCTAAAAAAATTAAGATTATAGACATGAACCACCAGTGCCTGACTTGTTTCTTTTGAGATTTTTCCCTCTATAAAGTACTCTTCTGTGAACATCTTTGTGGCTAAATTATAATGTATTTCTCTGATTACCTTTTCTATAAAAGTTTATTACCTGCCTAAGGTATGGGAGTATTAGATTGGTCTTTAATTACTCTGTGTGTGTGTGTGTGTGTGTGTTTCTTGTTTGTTTTCTTTCTAGTAATAGGGATTGAACTCAGGGCCTTGAAGCCAGTTTTACTACTGAGCCACAACCCTCAGTCTTCTGATTACTTTCTTATGGAAATTCCTAAAAGTGGAATCTTGTAATCAAATTATATACTAATACTTAAGGCCTGCTATAAAAGATTGCCTAAGTTACTGTACAGAAACCTTATCTCAGTTAAGTGCCCTACCAGAAATGTGAGAAAGATTCCAGTTAATTATTCCAAGAATTATGGTATCACTGAGTTCATCGTAGCTCATTGAAAATTAGGTGGTTGTTGGTAAATCATATAACCCATTCTTTGTTACTTTCTTTATGGGGACAATTGTACTTGAGTGTTTCCAAAGAGAAATTTATTATATGCGGTGGAGCCTTCAAACAGACAAATGGCTGAGACAAAAAGAGAGCTTGCTTGAAGTTTTCTCTTGGGAGAAAGAATGAAATTGCCTGGGTAGAGTTTGGGGAGATGAGGGAGAATGATGACTGAGATGCATTGTACTTACATGCTGAAACCCTTTTCTACAACTACCACAGGATAGCAAAATAAAATAAAAAGAATGGGTTTGCTATTGTCTTCCCATTCACTCTGGCCTTTTTCAAGATCCTTGACACTGGATATTTGACAAGATTGCCCTTCAATCTTGTTTTCATTTCAGAGCTCGCATCTGTTACACTCATTATCATCCCATTCTACAGGTAATGACATGGAGCACGTGGAAGGCCCGGGATTTACTCAACTTGCGAGTGAGTCAGTGGTCAGGAAGAAAAGTATACATGCGGCTATAGACACGTACACTAGGCCTCAGAGCCCTAGAATTTTCTGCCTCAGGACATTGTCTCATCGCTATCTACAGAGGTTAGGGAGACTAGTAGGGTAAAGTCTTTCAAAATGTTGATTTTCCAACAGGCCCCTGGAGCCCTCAGTAGCTAGCACTTTTCCCCATACATCCTGTGAGTGTTTTCTGCTTCCTTTTTTTCTACTTCTAGCTGTGGATACTGGGTTCTCAGGACATCTTTGCCAAAGGTGGAAGCTGGATAAGCATATGGATACATTCAGACATGAGCCGGAAACACTTGAATTGAAAAGGGTGATACAAAAGCATGGTCAAGAGTGACAGCAAAATGCAGCATTGACTTACCTGAAAAATTCTTACCCAGCAAAAGATTGGTATAGGTCCCACGAAGGCAGCGCCCAGAATAGTCTCTGGCACTCGGAGCTTGCTGAGTGTTTGGCTGAATAGCAGGCCCTAGAGGGATAAAGGTAAATATTCCATAGTTCTTCCTTTAAGCAGTTTGTGGACAAAGAGAGGAGAAATTCAAGAAAACCAACCTAGCACTGAAGTCCTAAGAATTTATACACATACCAGCAGAGCACAGATGGAGGAGAGATGAACTTGAAAATGATATTAGGAAAGAATTTCAGAGTCTGACAACAGACTCTAAATTCTCACCAGAAAGGAGTTGTGTGTATCAGATCAGATCCGTCCTCCTTCCGTTCCCTTCCCTTCCCTTCCCTTCTCTTCCCTTCCCTTCCCTTCCCTTCATTCCTTCATTCCTTCCCTTTCTTTTTCTCTCTCTTGCTTTGTTTCTTTCTTTCCTCCTTCCCTCCTCCCTCCCTCTTTTCCTTCCTTCTTTTGTTTCATTTCTTTCTTTCTTTTGTGATGGTATTGGGGGTTGAACTCAGGGTCTCAAATCTGTGCTTAGCTTTTCCCACTAAGATGAGTGCTGTACCTCTTGAAGAATACCTCTACTTCTAGCTTTTTCTTGGTTGGTTGAGGATAGGAGTCTTGGGAATTTTTCTGTCCAAGCTGGCTTTGAACTGTGATCTTCAGATCTTTGTTTCCTGAGTAGCTAGGCTTAAAGGAATGGGCCACTGGTACTGGTTATTATTTTATTAAATAACTATATATGCACCAGGGTCACAATGGAGAGCATTTAAGCCATTAATTAACTTAGTTGAGATGGATTGCTTTGTTTTTTTTTCACTTCCTACCAAAATAGGACAGTTTCTCCTCCTCCCTCCCCCTCCCCTCCTCCTCCTCCTCTTCCTCTTCCTCTTTTTCTTCATGCTGGTCCTGACACTTAGGGCCTGGCATTGTCCCAACCTTCTTTTTTTTCAAGCACTGTACCAATTAAGCCATCGCTCCACTTCCAGTGTTTTGGTAGTTTATTGGAGATAAACTGGACCAGACTTTCTTGCCCAGTTGTATTGGAACAGCTGTCCTCAAATCTCAGCCTCTCAAATAACTAGTATAACAGGTATGAGCCACCTGCACCTGACGACAGGACAGATTCCTAACTGAATACTCTCAGCAGACATTTCCCGCCTGTGTTTCTGTTTGTTTTGATTTGAACCCAAGGTCTCTTGCTTGCTCAGATGCTTGCTTGGTTGGCATCTACTGCTTAGAATCTTGCTTTTGGTTGGTTATTTTGGAAATGGAGTCTTTTGGGTTTATTTTTGCCCAAGTCAGCCTTAAACCATGATCTTCAAGATCTCAGCCTCTAGAGTAGTTATGATTATAAGTATGAGCCACTGGCGTCCAGCTGGTTATTTGTTTTCAGCCACACTTTATTATTATCCATCAGGAACAAACAGGTAGTTCTTTTTTGTTATGCAGAGTTTGTGATGCAGAAAAAGGAGATGCTACCGTAGAAGGAACAGGCTCTTCCGGATTGAAAAAAAAAAATGAAACAGAAATATCGAGGAGGTAGAGCTTAATTACGACTGCAAAATATAACAGATGGCATTCGTTATGTAGGAAAAGGTGGGGGATGATGTGTATGGGTTAGTTTCCTAGTTTTTAACTTCTCTAACAGTGAATGACAGTGTATCAGATTTCTCAGTTATGAGGTGTAGACATGAGAGCTTATGTGTTCAAATGTACTTTCCAATCAGGTCCCAAATGATTTATGACATTTGGGAGAACTGTAAGGGCGGGCCGTATAGAAAACCCCCTAATCTGTGTTGAAGGAGGACATTATATTATGTTCCTTGTCATCCTGTTTGTCTTGTAGAAAATAGTTGGAGAAATCTAGGGCTGAGAACAACAGATGTTCTCTTTATTAAAATGTCAAAAGCCGTTCCTAGGAAATTCATCTACCAGTAGAATAAGGGACTTGAAGAAGGCAGAAGGCAAGAATTGCGAGTGAAAGGAATTCTGTCAGGGTTTGGACTTTTATTTAGCTTAGTAAGGTTTTCAGTACCTAATGATTTGCTGATTGAAAGTACAAAGTAGAGGAATTCATTCATTAATGCTTGAAATATTCTCCAAAGAAACACTTTTGTTGTCAAACTGCTACTTCGAAAGAAATGGACAACTGAATATTCAAAGAATTAGCTCTGCTGGGATGGGGTGGGGGAGCAGTGGGTAGCTCATGTCAGTAAACTTAGCAGGCTGAGATCAAGGTTTGAAGCCAGCCCCAACAGACAAATCTGAGAGACTTATATCTCCAATTAGCCAGCAAAGAAACCTGGAAGTGGAGGAGTGGCTCTAACCTTGAATGCAAAAGCCAAGCAAGAATGTGAGGCCCTGAGTTCAAATTTCAGTGCTGGCACCAAAACAAACAAACAAACAAACAAACAAATTAGTTCTGTCAGGTGTCTATAACTCATGTCTGTAATCCTAGCTATGCAGAAGGCTGACACCTAAAAGAGCTCAATTCAAAGCCAGCCAGAATGGAGTTTCCAGTTTACTAGCAAAGGCTGGACCAGATGTGTAGTTCAAACAGTGCAGTGCCAGTCATAAGCAAAAAAGTTGAGCAAGAGTATAAGGCTAGTTTCTGTAGGGTGGTGTTGTGGCTTGGAATGTGCATTATCGCTGAGGGCCTGGTTAGAGGTATGTACGACCTTATTTTCACTGTTCCTTGATTTGTTTCTTTCCTCTTAAGATTTTTTTTTGGCATGTTGTACAGCAGTATAATTTTTCACTTATTTATTCCATCTAGTAGAGTGTGATTTGTACAATGTACAAAGGTTCCATTTCAGAGAATAAAAAATAATTCAAAAACAAAAGACTATAAGGCTAAAAAATTGATAAGGCTGTGAGTTCAAGCGCCAGTACCAACATACACATACTTATGCACTTGTACACACGCGCGCGCGCACACACACATACACATGCACACAATCAGTTCTGCATTTACAAGTGAATGAAGTGAATGCATGAATATTGCTGAATGTCTTACCTTAGAATCATTAAAAAAAAAGAATTAAACTTAGGATTGATGGCTCACATCTGTAATCATAGCTTTTCAGGTGACTGAGATCTGAGGGTCACAATTTGAAGCCATTCTGCGCAGATAAGTCAATGAGCCTCTTATGTATAATTAACCACCAAAAGGCTGAAAGTAGTGCTGTGCTCAAGGGACAGAGTTCTAGCCTTGAGTAAAAAAGCTAAGTAAGAGCTTGAGGCCCTTACATCTAGCCCCACAACCACTAATGCCAGCACACACACATATACACAAACACACACACGGGGAGGGGGTAGGGAAGGGAAATGGGGACAAAAACATGAGAAGGGGTATCAGTGATTGTTAAGAAATGTACCTTCTGAGGCCAGGAGTTTGGTTTATGGTAGAGTGCTTGCCTAGCATGCACGAAGACCCTGGTTCAATTCCTCAGTACCACATACATAGAAAAAAGCCGGAAGTGATGCTGAGGCTCAAGTGGTAGAGCTCTAGCCTTGAGAAAGTCCAAGGACAGGGCTCAGGCCCTGAGCTCAAGCCCAGGACTGGCAAAAAAAAAAAAAAAAAAAAAAAAAAAAGAAATGTACCTTCTATCTGGCGAATATAATGTAACCCTTCTATTAATTACAATAAAAAATATAAATTACACACAGATGGAAAACACACACGTACACGCAAGTACACACACGCACACACATAAAAGTAAAATAAAACTAAAGGTCCTCAAAAACTACTATAATCCATGATATTACATTAAAACGTTGAATAAATGCATTTGTTGCAAAATCCGAGAAGCAGTGGGCAGCTTGTGGGGGCTTGCTGGGAATTTTCCTTAATTTACCCCAGATGAAAATACAGAATCTAAAAAGGAAGACACAGTTCTAGAATCACAAACAAGTTGATGAAAATTTAGGAAAAGAACTAAGCATTCTGGAACCTTCCTACACTAACCCTCATAAGAAAGAGAGCTTTTGTTCCACTCAATCAGATCATCTGCTTTTCTATATTGAGTTAGGAAAAACATGCAAATGGTGAAATTTTGGCTTCCCATGTGTTCTAGGCAATTCTTTTTTTTTTTTTTTTTGCCAGTCCTGGGCTTGAGCTCAGGGCCTGAGCACTGTCCTTGGACTTTCTCAAGGCTAGAGCTCTACCACTTGAGCCTCAGCACCACTTCCGGCTTTTTTCTATGTATGTGGTACCGAGGAATCGAACCTGGGTCTTCATGCATGCTAGGCAAGCACTTTAACCACTAGGCCAAACTCCAGGCCCCTGTTCTAGGCAATTCTATAGCAAAAATAAGACCAATTACTTAGTTTTCACACACATTTTCTCTTTACATCCACAGACTTCCCATCTGTGGTTTCAAACTCACTTCAGATCAAAAATATTCAGGGAAAATCATGTGTATTGTTCTTGTCATTATTGCTAAACAATATGGCACAACGACTATTTATTTAGCCTGGACCTTGTACAGGTATTGTAAAATCATTTCATATAGAAATGATTTTAAGTAGATGTGTGTGTGTGTGTGTGTGTGTGTGTGTGTGTGTGTGTGTTATGCAAATACTAGGCCTCTCTACATAAGAGACTTGGAATCTTCACTGGCATCTACAGTGACATCTAATGAGGTCCTAGGACCAGTATCTCGAAGCTATGGAGGGATGACTGTAAACTCCTTTTGTAGAAACAAACACATGTGAGAAGATTGGATTCCTGGAAGCTGCCTACAGACATCTCTTTAAGTGTGCCCGGAATTTCTGAACTGTGGACCTCTTTCCTTTGTATTTTTAATCAGATTGCAAAGTAGAGCTGAGGACAGGTTGTTAGCAGTAGATAGTGAAGGAGACCATGAACTTAAAGCATTTTAGCTGCCTGGCTTGTGGCTTGGCTGGATGAAAGTCCCACGACAAAAATAAGCTCTAGACAAATTAGAGATTTTCCATAACTTTTCAAGCAGTGAGTATTTAATGACACAATATTGGTTGTTTTCAGGAACCTGCACAGTAAGTATATACAGATAGGGACCGCAAATGTGTCCTGAACTGGCATATTCCCAAGCTTTGGCACAGGGATTGTTCCAGAAATGCTAATTATGTGAAGGTATGATTGAACAAATGATTGTGTAGATCTACCTATGTGATCCTTCCAGCTTTGTAATGCTAGTGCATTTCTTGTCATCGATCAGGCAAACAATCTAAGTTTTGTTAGAGGAGAAAGTATTCCCAAGAAAGAATTCAGTAATTTACTCACTTATTTTAGTTAGAGTATTTGTGACCCTTAAAATTTTTCCAATAGAACCAGATGCTGGAGATTCATGCTTCTCATCCTAGTAACTCAGGAAGCTGACAGTTGAGGATCGTGGTTCAAAGCCAGCCAGGGCAGTAAATTCTGGGAAACTGGTATTTCCAATTAACCAATAATAAAAGACAGAAAACAAAAGTTGGAAGTAGAACACCAGTCTTGGGTGCTAAGGCCCTAAGTTCAAGCCCTAGGACTGGGGCATGTCTGTTTCTCTCTCTCTCTCTCTCTCTCTCTCTCTCTCTCTCTCTCTCTCTCTCTCTCTCTCTCTCTCTCGTTCTCTCTCTCTCCCTCCCCCCTCCTTTACACACACACACACACACACACACACACACACACACACACACACACACCATTCTAACAAAACCTGGGGCCAGTAGCTCATGCCTGAAATTCAAGCTTTTCAGGAAGTTAAGCTCTGAAGATTTCAGTTTGAAGCCAGCCCAAGCAGAATAAGTCAGGAGACTCCAATAAACCAGTGGCTCAAGAGGCAGAGCTCTAACATTGAGTGAAAAAGCTAAGGGACAGGTCCTAAGCCTTGAGTTCAAGCCCTAGTAGTGGTACCAAAAAAAGGATCCCCCCCACCAATAGAATCATCATCATCATCATCATCATCATCATCATCATCATCATCATCATCATTATTATTATTATTTTGCCAGTCCGCAGGGCCTGATCATTGTCTTTGGGCTTTCTCAAGGCTAGAGCTCTATCACTTAAGCTGCAGCACCACTTCCAGCTTTTTCTATGTGTGTGGTACCAAGGAATCAAACCCAGTCAGTCTTCATGCATGCTAGGCAAGCACTCTACCATTAGACCAAACTCCCAACCCCACATTAGCCTTATTTCTATGAGGAGTTATGGTCCTGGAAGGATACAGAGAGAAGTGTCATATGATTTACAATTACACTAGAAGAGAAGCTACTAAATTGGAACTTTAAGCTGACTGGCCTTTCCCGGGTCACCAAAGGTTATATGGTAAAGAGTCCCTAACAGCTCAGGCAGTGTCTCCATGGATCAAGGGTCTCTCTCCTATAGCTTGTTTCCTCTCTGATGGAAAAATGTTGGAAGCACAGAGACCCTGACTGAATTCAAGCACCAGACACGTGCCCCCACTCCCCATTCTAATGCTAACTACAGCTAATATGAAGGAAGGGGAAAAGGCTTGGTGCTTCCTGATGGTGGTCTCACAAGAACTTCTCTGATTGGTATTATTATTGTTGTTGTTGTTACAAGAAACTGAGACCCAGAGAGGTTAACTAAATTATCTAAGGTCCAATAGTTGACCAGTGGCAGAACAATATGAAACTCAGGATGTCTGACTCTATTGTTAACTACCATATTATTTTGAGTTCAGTTTCTTTAGTTTGAAAAACTTTTATTCAGTGAATTGGTAATAAGATGATGACTTGCTGGAATAGAATGTCTCATTTGAACTTTTTTTTGTTTCTAAGTAAAATGTCCTTTCCAATTACATAAACACCATAGTTTAGGACTTTAGAGACAAATCTTACAAGTGTCTAGTTTTGCCCAATAACTATTTATGGACTATTTTGAAATTAAAAAGTTTTAATGTAATTGTATATTCTTACATGGTACAAAGTTCTAATTTGATACATGTGTGCATTGTCTACTTATCAAATCAGGCTATTATTTTCCCTTTAAACCTTTATGATTGCTTTGCACTAGGAATCTCCCAACTCTTCTAGTATTTTTTAAAATGAAATATAAAATAAATCATAAATAACCATCATTTTCCTAATAGTACCTTGGTACCTGTTATGTGACTCTCTCCGTCCCCTTTCCAACCTCTCTTCCTAGCCTCTATGGAACATGATTCCAGTTACTAAGAAATTATTTAAAGAATCCTAAAGAACAGGGCCTGAGAGAGTTAAAAGTATCTGCCATGGGGTCTCTCATACTAGGAATCCTTGCACTCTTGTCCTTTCTGGATGGAGTCAAATGGATTACTTTGGAGTAGGCCACATTGGTGTGGATTTAGTAGGTCTTATTTTACCCATGGGGCACTACTTCCTGTTTTCTGCATGGTATACCTTGATAGTGCATGGTAATTGGTAGACTCAGCCAATGAAAATGAATGCAGAGACATCAACCAGACATTGCAGAGGCGATGCATATTTGAATCAAATCCTGTGATGTATTTTTACCATCTTACGCTATTTTTTTCCCCTTCTTCAGCTTTTACTTTCAGCTTGAAAGGTAGGGTAAGACTGCCCAATGCGGCATTTGCAGTTGCTTCTTCGACCATGTTTAGTTTGGCAGTTAAGAAAAAAAATCAACAGAAGGATTACATTTCAATGGTACGACACCTAATCCTCAGGCAAATGATTTGTCCACGCTTAGTATAAAGTACTTAGGATGTATTGTGTGATGTAAACACTACTTCTCATAAAATGGTGCCCGAGGTAGAGTTCTTTACCTTGTAATATCCTATTTGTGTTGGCCTGTGCACATTGGATATAAAGCTATTATGATAAAATATATCCTCTTTAGGCTGATAAAAAGGGGAAAAAAAAGAAAATCAAAGTATAAGTCCCATAAGCAAGCGGTGGAAGACACTATAAAATACTTAACTTAGCCTGCCATCTGTGGCTCACACTTACAATCCTAGCTACTCAGGAGGTTGAGATCTGGGGACTGTGGTTCAAAGCCAGTCTGGGCAGGAAAGTCCATGAGACTCTTATCTCCAATTAAGTGCACATGCACCCACCCCCCTCCCCCAGGCAGCCAGAAGTGGAGCTGTGGTTTAAGTAGTAGAACAAAAAAGCTCAAGGACATCTCCCAGGCCCTGAGTTCAAGCCCCTAAGTGTTCCCCCCCCCCCCCAGTATACAAGGGTCTTATGATGAGTTCAGTTGGCATCAAGGACCAACCAGCCTGTGAGCACTGACCTGGTGACAACATTGGAGGAACTTCAGTTTAGTTATTAAAAATAGTTTATTTGAATCTAGCATCAGGCTGAACCCAGCTATACTTGACAGCTGCATTTGTGAAGTCCTCCTAACTGCCTCTCAGCAGTGGATAGGAAATACAAAGGAAGGTGAGAGAGAAAGCAAGTTCAATGCAGACCCGCTTTGATGGCAATCTCTGTTGGCAAATATCTACTTGTTATAACCTTTTTTTACTCCAGGACCCCATGCTGCTTAGAGGCATGCAAGCTTAGGAATAGCAGACAAAAATAAATAAATAAATAAATAAAACGCTAGGCATTTCAACAGACAGCATTCATCTTAGCATTCCACTAATGTGGGGATGCCAGAAAGTCACTTTCCACCTCCTTTCCTGCTGCTTAGACCACCAGCATGTTGTGAGATTCTCCTTCAGATACTGGAGGCTGATTGCTGCTCCTATGGTGTTAGAAGAAAGATGGGCATAGTTGCCCTTATCCTCATCTGATTTAATGTGTATAAATCAGCAAAACCGAAACAGAACAAAAACTCCCCAAACCCTCAGTCTACTTCTTTCTGTCTCGGAAGACATAGATAGCTCCGTTCACAGTCCAGCCCATGACTCTGAAAACCTTCTCTATAATTGGACTGCGAGTAAGGGATGAAAAATCACGGCGGCTCTGTAGGAACGACTTGAATGTGCACATTCCTGCTTGGTCATGACTGTTTCTGCCTCTTCAAGAGCTGTCGGGAAGGGGGAGCTTTTTAATAAGAGACTGGATATTAAGTTTTTTGGAGGGGAGATTATAGCCAACTTCCTTCCTTCCTTCCTTCCTTCCTTCCTTCCTTCCTTCCTTCCTTCCTTCCTCTTTTTTCTCCCTTCTTCCTTCCTTGACTCCTCCTCTTCTCATTCTCTCCTTCCCTCCTTTCCTTTCCTCTCTCTCTTCCCTTCTTTCCTTTGTTGACCATCTAACCCAGGGTCCTAACACATGCTAAGTAAATGCTCTACTACTAAGCAATACCTCTAGCTCTACAGCCATAATTTCTGTGTTTGCTTTAGATTTTTACAAATAGTTCAAGTACTTCTATCTATGAAAGAATCTTCCCTGTGACTAAAAATCTGGAAGTTAAAAAAAAAAATGGGCCCTGGAATGGTAACAAAGGGGAGGGAGGAGACTGGATAGATAAGGAGAAACTTCCTCTGCCTCAGCTTAGTGCTGTTGCTTAACTGTCTCAGAAGTCTTCCAAACCTATATTTATTTATTACTGATGAAAGCCACTGAGACAAAAGTGGCACTGGCATACAGAGTGACTTCTGTCCCAGTGTGGGCCATGAGTCATTTAGATTTCATGAAAAAGCCCATGAAGCCAGGGCTTCCTGCTTGTTCCCATTCACTTTTCCTGGCTCTTCTACCCGGAAGAGGAAGTCTGGCTTCCTAGAATAAATGGAAAAATGTCTGGCTTATCATGGAATCAGTCTGCTGTGTGTGTGTGTGTGTGTGTGTGTGTGTGTGTGTGTGTGTGTGTGTGTGTGTGCGTGCGTCCCAGAGTCTCTCTTCTGCTGGGCAAACATTCTAACACTGAGCCATACTTTTAGTTCCAGGTGTGAAGCAGGTTGTAGATGAATGCTATAGCTGGTGACTCAGGTGAGCCAGGCAGCCTGGAACAGTGCTCAAGGCAACCCAGGGCCTCTCCCAACCAGAACAAGCAAGGCTTGCTTTCACAGGGAGCAAGCAGCTCCCTTCAGCAGAGCTCTAGGCAGTGAAGCTGAAAGTGAATTCCTGGGTAAGGGGCAGAACTAGAAGTAAAGGTAGAAGATTAGAATAAGAACATTTGCTCATGATTGGAGACAAGAGGGTTCTCTGTTCCCACAAAACCTTCTCTTCACGAAATCCTATCATTCTTTTCTGTTTAACTTATTTTATTTTATTTTTTTTTGCTACTCCTGGGGCTTGAACTTGGGGTCTGGGCACTGTCCCTGAGCTTAGGGATAAGCACTCTACCATTTGAGTCACAGTGCTACTTCCAGCCTTTTCTGTTTATGTGATACTGAGGAATTGAACCTAGGGCTTCATGCATGCTAGGCAAGCACTCTACCACTAAGCCATACCCCCAGCCCTTGGATTTTCTTTAACAGGTTGGCTGAGTAACTGGCGAAGAACCTGAGGGCTCCAGATCTTTGGATTCCTGTTACCTCATAATGCATTATTGAGTCCTTGCTAGGGAGCAGCACACACAGGGTAGCCCTCTTCCTTGAGCTGGCTAGTCTTCTGCAGAGACAACAGGCTACTCTAACTCAGGCCACTCCAAGCCTCCTGGGCATCAGAAATGGATGGTGATAGGGCACCATGGAAGCTTGCAAAGGAAATACCTAGTGTGTCCCTGGGGTCCTAGACCATACGTTCCCTTTTGGCTAGCATGGCAGACAGCCTGGGAAAAGTGTTTCAAACACATGGCACCAACGAGCTCTGCTCCTGTCTCTGAAACAAGCGGGGAAGGGGTGTCCACAGCTGGGCATTGGCAGTGATGAAAGCCTGAGTCTCAGCAGCTGGCAGTCACCAAGATGACCATCTGAAAAGCCTTGAAAACCATGGCGGGGAGAAGGAATTGTAAATGCCTTAGAGACGACAAAAAGTACTGTCCAAACAGGTGCATTAATGATTCAGCCTTATGTCTTCCATAGGCATTTCAGTAGGAAAAATAGAGGGAGGGAGGGTGAAAGGGAGGGTGGGTAGAGAGGAAGGGAAGGAGAAGAGGAAAGAGAGGAGGAGGACAGAGAGAGAAAAAGGGGGAGAAAAGGGAGGAGAGAAGTTTGGCCTAGTGGTTAAAGTGTTTGCCTAGCATGCATGAAGACTCGGGTTCGATTCCTCGGTACCACATACATAGAAAAAAGCCAGAAGTGGTGCTGAGGCTCAAGTGGTAGAGCTCTAGCCTTGAGAAAGCCCAAGGACAGTGCTCAGGCCCTGAGCTCAAGCCCAGGACTGGCAAAAAAAAAATACTATTTGTAGTATTTGTAGGCAGTGTGCTTATGTCTGTAATCCTAGCTACCAGGCAGGCTGAGATCTGAGGATTGAAGTTTCAAGGCAGCAAGGGCAATTATCTCCAATTAACCACCTAAAGATGGAGGCAGAAGTGGTGCTGTCTCAAGTAGTAGAGAGCTAACCTCGAGTACAAAAGCTCAGGAACAATGTCCAGGTCCTGAGTTCAAGCCCCAAGACTGGTGCCATCACACACACGCACGCGCACACACACACACACGCACGCACGCACGCACGCACGCACGCGCACACACACAAATACTATTTATAATAGAGGAAAAAAACAACCCTTCTCTATGAAAGATTCCTAATCCTGTTCAGCCTTTTCTCTTATTTATATGTAAAATCACAAAATTCAAGCCAATAAGAGTTCTCATGGCATCTCAGAGTCTACTGAGAAATATTTAGATACTTAAGGTGAGACTAAATACCCCTACTCTGTGGGGTAGGGTGGGATGGGGTGGGGGAGATGTCAATGGTGAATTGTCTCCACTTCGCAAATGCACATTAGACAAAAATTTTAAAAATAATAATAAGGGAGCAATGGACCAAGGTGATGTATGCCTATATTCCCAGGGTCCCAGGAGGTGGAGGCAGGAACATCATAAATTGGAGGGCCAGCCTTGACAAGTTAGGGAGACCCTGTTTCCCTGGGTTCAATTCCTCACTACCATATAAACAGAAAAAGCTGCAAGCAGTGATGTGGCTTAAGTAGTAGAGTGTTAGCCTTAAGCAAAAAAGGAGTTCAAGGACAGTGCCCAGGCACTGAGTTCAAGCCCCAAGACTGGTGAAAAAGGAAAAAAGAAAAAAGAAAGAAAAAAGAGAAGAAATTCCAAATTTTCTTGTCTATAAACCTAATTTACCCCACAGAGATCTAGACTATATGGAATTCCCCTTTCCCCTTGTTTTGGCAAAGAAAGCAGAGGTAGACTAATTAGATCAAACAGACAATTGTCCTTTGATGTCCCTTTCCTTGAACCTACTCCTTAAATATGCAAATAAGTTTCTGTGAGAGGGGGGTGATAAAGCCCCCCCCCCACAAATTCTGGTATGTTAGGCCTTCTTCTAATCAAGAGATAGTAACAACATTCTCTATTTTTATTGTAATTATGATTCAAGATGAGCTAACCATCAACACAGATGGCATGTGAGGAATGTGGGTTGGCCTGGAAGATTTTACTTCCAGTTGGCAGAGCCAGTCACCTGTGAGGGGGAGGGTTGATTAGTCCTGAAAGGGCAAATCACTTAGGAAAGAAAGATAGATGGAAGTTATGTTCAGTTAGCCCCAGCATCCCTCACCCTGACGGACCTTTGACCTTTCTATTCCATGGTGATTCTCTTCTGTTCAGAACTGTGCTGTGCAGGGGGAGCCCCACCCCCCCTCCAAACTTCCAGAGCTCCCAGGCCTTGGGGACCTGGCAGGTGTATAATGTATGCTGTAAGAGAGGATACACACCGAGAGAATAGAAAAGACCAGAGACTATTCTGCTGAGGACCCTTGGCAAGCATGAGGTCAGGAGTCAGGGATGGCTTCTTGGAGGAGGTGATGCCTACTTAGCACTGAAGGAGCTGAGCGTGGGTTTGAAGAGTGAAGCAGATGAGAGCCCTGTGGCCTTGTGTCTCACCTGGGCATCTAATCAGACGCCCATGATCATCACACATCTGGAGCATCAGTGAAGCAATGCAGGTGTTCAGCACTCATGAGGGACACTAACATGTGCTAATGCTCAGTTCTTCACATGAAATATTTTCAAGGTATGCTGGGTGCTGGTGACTCACACCTGTAATCCTAGAGACTCAGGAGGCTGAGATCTGAAGGGATTGAAGTCACCCTGGGCAGGAAATTCTGTGAGACTTATCTCCAATTAACCACCTGAAAACAGGAAGTGGTGCTGTGGCTCAAGTGGTAGAGTGCTAGCCTTTGAGCAGAAAAAGGATTTCAGGGTGAGTGCCCTGGCTCTCTGAGTTCAAGCTCCAGGCCTTGTGGATGTACACACACACACACACAGACACAGACACACACACACACACACACACACACACAGAGTTTTAATACTTACGTTTGCATATAACTGACACCTATCTTTTTTGTGCTTTAAATCAGCTCTAGATTACTTATGATTTCTAGTACAATTTAAATCTTATGCAAATTGTTTTTAAATTCTGTTTTTTAATGCATAATGACAAGAAAGAAGACAAAAGGCATTTGCTTAGCATGCACAAAGTCCTGTCTTCAATCCCTATAGGGTACCCCAGAAAATCTGGGGGGCTGAGAGTTTGACTTAGTGGTAGAATGCTTGGCTAGCATGCATGAAGATCTGGGTTTGATTTCTTGGTACCACATACATAGAAAAAACTGGAAATTCTAGCATGTACGAAGCCCTGGGTTCTATTCCTCGATACCATATATACAGAAAAGACTGGAAATCGTGCTGTGGCTCAAGTGGCAGAAAGCCAGCCTTGAGCAAAAAGTGTCCAAGAACAGTGCCCAGGCTCTGCGTTCAAGCCCTAGGACTGGGGTGGGGGGTGGGGGAGGAGCTGGAAGTGGTGCTGTGGCTCAAGTGGTAGAGCTCTAGTTTTGAGAAAGCCTAAAAACAGTGCTCAGGCCCTGAGTTCAAGCCCTGGGACTGGCAAAAACAAACAAACAAACAAACAAAAAAAGGAATCTGCACAGATTCAATAAAGATGCAGTATTTTCCTTCATTATTTTTGTTCTGCATCTGTCTAGATTCTTGAATATGCAGGGAGCATCATATATAAAATCAGTACTTAGAAGTTGTGTTGTCACTGGATGGAGGTAAAGTTTACTGTGACATCTTGAAAGCATAGTATTGAATCCTGGAGGTTTTGTTGGGCAGCCACTTTCCTCTAATGCAGCCCAAAGGTGATCAATAAAGATCTTCCAAGCACTGAGCTTACTTTTGAAATCTGTGCCATGCGATGCAGTTTGGCTGACCTGATTCTGGCCGGCTATGGCCCTCATTCCCTTCTGGCAGTTCTAGAGAAAGAGATCTGTACCAGACGCCCACCTCTCTGTTGGCTGAAATACTCCCAAGTGCCTTTGAATAAGATTAACTGCACATGGAATAGATTTTTTTTTTCTCCTGCAACCTCATCATGATTTGGGTAGGGCTGGTAGGACAAAAATACAGAAATGGGTTATTTTTTTCCCTCCCTTTTCCTGGCGACATTCATTGTCGCCACCAAAAAAAAAAGCACCACACCATTGAAAGAACCAGACAAATATGAAAAATGATACTCAATCTCTTTTCTGGAAAGACTGCTGCTTGCTTGCAGTCTTGAGCTATTTGAGAAAGGAAGAAGGGAAAGAAGACTGGGTGGGGGAGGGGTGGGGAGAAGACAGGAGGGGGTGTAGGACAGCAGGATTCTGAATTCTGAATTTAGAAACCTTGCCTGGTTCTCCGGATCTGATTTGGCCAGAGAATGCAGGCATCAGATAAAAATAACAAGTCACACAGTAGAGGACAGATCTCGAGCTTCTCCTCTGCCTGGGGCTGCACATACCCAGTCTTTGCTGCTTTGGTGGAGAAGCACAGAGCAGTGTCCCTCAGCAGAAGGCCAGAGTGAGAAAGGGCTTGTGTTTGATGTATGAGCTTTGGTTTGCCATCGTGAGTCACCCCAGAACTAGCTGCAGGCAAAACAAAAATCTTTTGTGATTAATTAGAAAAACTGGACAATTATGAATTGACTGCACACAGCCAGGAGATGGTAATATAAATAGTAATGACTCTGGTGGGGCCTGATGCACACTCGTGTTTATATGAGATCATTGGAGAAAGGGAAAAATTTTAACATGGAATCTGCTGAAGTGGGGTGATTTCTCATCTTGACAATTTGTGGGTCTTGACTAGGATTCGCCTTGGTACCTTCCAAACAGGCGCGCTCTCTCTCTCTCTCTGTCTGTCTGTCTCAAAATACTGGTTTCTTTGCCAAATAATGTTTTTTCTTTATCTCTCTGTCTCTGTCTATACCTGCCTGTCTCACCCCCGCCCCTCCACTGAACACAGGCATAGCTTTCTAAAACTGTGAAATCTTTCACTAACCCCCTACTTGGCTGGTTCTTTTGTCATGGCTTCCACTGTGACATGCTCAGAGAACAAGGACACAAATAGCATTTGTATTTCTAGGCACTAGCTGTTTTACTCTGAAGGGAAACCAACCACCAGTGAACTATTTTACCAAGGAAAGAAAAGAGACTATTTTAGGAATCTACGAATTCCTTTCTTGGAGGGTGAGGTGGGGATATAAAGTAGAAAGATCTCTGTACCATAGAGATGAGCAAAGCTTTTAATAACCACTGGGTGCTGCTATTATTATTATTATTATTATTATTATTATTATTATTACTGTGATTCAATCTTGCCTCTTCTTTTTCATTTCCTCCTCCTGCTTCCCATGTCTCCCTCTTCTTCTTCCCTCTGCCTCATACACAATGACCACATCCTACATAATGCAACTAGGGAAATGATGATTATTATTTTTTACCAAGTTAGTTTACAGTGAAAAATAATTAAACCCTGACAGAGCCTGCAAATGTCAATATACAAATTTCCTCCAGTGATTGTTTTCTAACCACCAGGGCGAGCAAGTTATCCTTTGTCCTGGGGCAACAAAGAGTAGTCAGCTATGGTTACAGACTCAAGAGTAAGCAAAAAGAAAATGCTTTCTCACTGCTTGGGGCCCCCAGTGCCTTCCCTACTTTGATAAAGCATCTCTTAGACCTTTGAAATTTAGATTCTGCCAGGCAATTAACTTGTCTTCATGGTGCTTTCTATATCTCCAAGTGCCTTTTTGGGGGCTCTGTTTGCACTGGCCAGTCTTCACATTGTTTTCTATTATTATTCAAGCAGGGCTGCCTCAGTAGTAAACCCACTGACCATTCAATCAGGGCAGTAGCTGCTGCGGATAATTAAAAGTTCCCAACCTCCTGCCCCAAGGCCAGGCTAGAGCCAGTCAGAGAGGAGCCAGGTCCCAGCAGCTCAGGGACCAATCGATCAGCTGATTAACCCTTCTTACCGATTGGTTAGAGCTGATTGCATCTCCAGTAAAGAAATCTGCTCTGGCCCTGAGGCACAGAGTTGCAGGGGTGTGTGTGCATGTGTGTGTGTGTGTGGGGGGGGGGGGTTGGAGTCACTGTCCTCACACAAAGTAGAGGGAGGGAGGGAAAGGGATCTCCTCATTCACATTATACAGATTTCTTTTTTAAATCTCTGAACCTCTGTTTTTCCATTAGATTATCTATTTTTATTTGTGGATAGAAAAATCTTCCAGTTTCTGGCAAGGCAAGAAAAGGTCCTTGGCAAAGATGGATCCTTTCTGACCAGTGTCCTCATTGTCCCCTTGAAAAATGGCTGAGGGGAGAAAGGATGAAGAGATGTAACCCTGAATAAAATAGGTCCTTCTCTGGAAGTTTATTTGCAGACTTTAGTAATACGATTTGTATTTACCAGTATTGGGGTATGGAAGAGGAATCTGTCTTTCATGGTGGCTATATGTAGGCACCTTTGGGTTTCTGTATACAGTATATACAAACTAGTATGGAGAATATTCCCACAGAAGCATTTGAAAAACAAACAACAGCAAAAACCCAACAACAAAAACTCAAAATGGGCTCTGCTGTCTTTGAAGGGAGGAACTGAGATGTTATCACACTTGGCTGGTAGCTGGGTTATTCTGAGCAGCTCCTCTGACTTTCTTAAAGACACATTTCCCTGCATGTGGCCGGACAGCGCCAGATATGCTGGTTCCAAGCTTATCATTTTCCCCTGGGACAAAGTGGGGCCAAAGATGAATTTTGAAAAATGGAATCGGCAAACATTTTTTCTTCTGTCAAGCTCCTGTGGAAAGTCTGAAAGGCAGGGAGACAGTAGATCTCAATTACCATATGTGGAAAATGCAACTGGAAAGTTGAGAAGCCATTGTTCTCAAAATGCTCACGTTTATTTGTCCTCGTTATGAAATGCTTCTTCTCTGTGAGACAGTAAGAATGGAGAATTAGAAATTGCCAAGTAGTTAGTTCATAACAATGGACAGATCTCATATTCTATTAAAGGGTCACTGGTGAGATATATGGTTTTATGCCCTGCTTGATGTGTGGAGTTTGGGGACTGCAGGCTTTGTGAGCTGGTACAGGCATGGCTAAGGAGCTTTTCATTTGGGAAAGGAGGGATGGAGAGAGAGAGGCATACACAGAGAGACAGAAAGACAGAGAGACAGAAAGACAGAGAGAGAGAGAGAGAGAGAGAGAGAGAGAGAGAGAGAGAGAGAGAGAGAGAGAGAGAGAGAGAGAGAGGACTATTCCCATAATGAAGCTGAGGGCATGTGAGCAGAGCAATCTTGGTGAAGAGTTTGGGGCCCAAAAGAAGAAGAAAAAAAAGCACTATAGCATTGTTTTCACTCTTGGGACTTAAAAATTACATGAACCTGGACATATTTATTAGTTTCTCAAAGGTCTTAGTCATGTCATAAAGTTAACAAAACGTATGTGTGTGCATGTGTGTATGTGTGTATGTGTATGTACCCACATACACACATACACATTGAGATTTTGAAAATTGACTTGCAGCTATTCAATAGGGTCTTAAACA
Source organism: Megascapheus bottae (assembly GCF_031878675.1). Lineage (NCBI taxonomy): Eukaryota > Metazoa > Chordata > Mammalia > Rodentia > Geomyidae > Megascapheus > Megascapheus bottae. Next base: position 32,591,789 of record NC_143530.1, on the reverse strand, counting down.
CATTTTTTTTGCAAACAAAGTCAAATGTCTTAAACTTATATGTAAACCAAATAGCATGCCAAGACACAGAGACCTTAAACCTAGGGGCTAAGAAGGATAGATAGCATGGGTCTTCTTAATACAATCATTACTTAGTAAGAGCTTAATTATACTATACTGTAACATGGAAATGATCACAAATATCTATTCTCAGCTAAAAATATGCAGTGTGATTTGTCTTATAAGTGTTAAAATGCTCATGAGGCCACTTGGAATTTAAAATGCTTTTGAATAAAGAGCTTGAGCTTTGTAATTGCTAATCTATGTGAGATTCCTGAGCACAGAAAGGCAAAGCATGCATAATAAAGAAAATCTTAGAGGAATAATGCATAAGAGAATACTTATAGGTTTGTGGCTGGGTAAAAGTGACTGTGTTTGGGACACTGGGTCATTTAGGATCATTATGGAAGAAGAACAACAGAATTATTGATATTCTTCTTTGCTTTTGAGGTACTTGCAGAAAGTTTCCTTATGGTATGCATGAATCTTTCTTTCTTCTTGCATCATTCCATAATTCTTTTAAAGAAACGAATAGGGCACTGTACACTATAAAGCAAAGAGTGTGCTGTTGGGTGCTGTCTTGTAGCAGGTTATGCTTCTGTAGATTGAAGCTACCTAGAACAAGTACAAACTGAAATCAGGGAGGATTCCTGGGGGGAAGAGCTGTAATTTGAAACTCACCTTAGCCATTTTCTCTGTGGTGAAACAGAGACCACAAAGTACACTTTCTCAGTCATCAACGCTGGCAGCTTTATCTCAGGTTATGTTTATTTTCTGATGAAAGCTCATCAGAAGTTTTCTGTAGCACAGCAAATGAAGGAGACTGATGCTCCTTCATGATTGAAACTTTTTGAGTATCCCTTAGAAAATGTCCTGAAGTCCAACCAAAGTAGTTTTAGAGGTTGGTGGATTTTTACATACATGTGTAGCAATTCATCTTTTCCTGAAAATTTCCTAAACTACCCAAAGTATTACCCAGCAATCAACCCAACCAAACAGCCAAGTTCATTTTATTTAGCAATTTTTGAAATGAAATGTGATCACCATTTTCAATACAAAAACTTGACTTTATGCTCCTACCAATTAATTCAGAGTAAAATGTATGCAAGTGATGATCAGATTGCGTGTGTTAGAAACACATACTATTCACTGATGTCTACTCAAAGGATTTGAAGATTATTTTTCCGAGTCTTAGATATGGAAATTTAAGTTTTTTTAAAAAGTGTGTTCAGATTTTCTTTGAAGCAGACCAGAATGCTATGTTTGGCTCTTGCTCTCTGTCTGCTTAGGAATTTCTAATGAGTAAACCATTGGGCTTGACAGTAAAATATGGTTATAGGTCTTAAATGCAGGCTACATTTAACAACCCTATATTGATTTTTTTCCTTGTAATTTTATTTCCATGAGCATTTCTGCTTTCTTAATTAGTAGCCTTTTAGGGAGAGATTTAACGTACTCTGAATCTGAGGGTTTAGCTTCCATGTATCCATTTTCTAGGAGATAGAAAGCTTAACATCAGAGGCTCTGCTCCTATAGGGGAGAGAGAGAGAAAGAGAGAGCGAGAGAGCGAGAGAGCGAGAGAGAGAGAGACAGAGAGACAGAGAGAGCGAGAGAGCGAGAGAGCGCGAGAGCGCACAAGCTTGCTGTGTATACATGTGCAAACATACACAGACACACACGTGACCCTCCATCCCACCCACTCTCCCTTGCCTGCCAATACAATTAAGACAAAATAGCACTGGTGAACTTGGTGACAAAACTCAACAATCTCCAATTGCACACTCACGCTCTAACGGGAAGGCCTGTTTACCCCACGTTCCTTATTAAACTGAAGTATTTTATTTAATGAGTGTGACTCATGCAAGGTGTTCCCATAAATCATCGGCTGGTTTACAAACTCAATAACTAGGCTTCCTGCTATAACTAGGCAGTGCACACCTTAAATTATTAACACGCCAGGCCTTAAGGCAGATCTTTGATGATGATGATATAAACACTGTGGAGACAAGGTGCTCTCTCAGCAAAAGATTATTGACTCTAATTACCAGTTACCACAGGAAAAAGAAAAGAAAAGACAATAAAATATGAGAGAGAATTTAAATCTGAGATTTAATTTTATGAGTGCTTTAAAGACCGCCCCCCACCACCCCCCTTTCTTTTGCTTTTCTTCCTTTCTTTCTTTCCTTCTCTCTCTCTCATTGCTTTATTTTGTTCTTAAATTTTCTTCTTCTTCTTTCCTTCTTGTTTGTGTTTGCCTTATACTAACAGTTGTTCTGCACTGTTAGTATATGGTGATCACTTTCTGGTTAGCTAATCTTAAAAGATTGGCATTAGGTAAGGGAAAGGAAGGAAAAGAATGCGAACATCAGAAACTCTGCAGTTGTTAATGTTATGTACATCTTTGGAATGAGAGAGAAAAAGCCAGCGGGGAGATTAAAAAAAAACACTAAGGAAAAAAATCCCGGCTTTAATTGTTTCTGTGCATATATTTAATAAAAAGGTGAAAGGAACAATCCCCTGGACTGCAGTCATTTTGGGGGTGTAAACTAGAATGTCAGGTCAGCTTTTCCAAAGGACTTATTTGCTCATGTGCTTCAGTTTTAATGCATCCTCATTACACCATTGTTGGAAGGATATAAAGAAATTACAATAAGAGAGTTCTAACCATTAGGGAGGTTGTTAAAAAATGAAAATGCAACCAGCAGACAATGTGGCATGTGGCTATGAAGGAAGGGTGGAAAAAGACTCAGTTTGGCTTTGAGCAGTCAAGGGCTATTGTTTTGCCTTCCTTTGTGGCTTTGCCAAGTTTTCATTTCAAGAACTAAATTGTTGGCTTTAATTTCCTTTAAAACAAAATTCCACATGGTCATTTTTAATATTTGTTCCATGGAATCATACCATGATGAAACTGGAAAAGATTGTGTGTGTGTGTGTGTGTGTGTGTGTGTGTGTGTGTTGTGATACTAGGGTTTGAACTATGGCCTTGCTTAGTACTTTACCACACTTGAACCCTTTTTGGTTTAGTTTATTGTTTCACATCCTTTTTACTTCAAGTGGCCTCAGATAGTGGTCGACCTATGCCTCTCTTCTTGGCTGGCGTTATAGATGTGTACCACCGTGTTTGGCCTAAGCACTATTTTCTCACAATTTCTCATTATTTACTTGCCATTCCTCTCCTTCCTCTCCCCTCCCTTGCCCTCCCCTCTTTTTCTCTCCTCTCTCCCCACCCTCCATGGCTTTTCTGTCTCTTTTTTCTGTCTCTTTGTGGTGCTTTTACTTGGCGTCTTCACTTAGGGCCCCTGCTCTGTAACTTGAGGGATAACACATTTCTGTACAGGCTGGCTTCAAACTGGCATCCTCAAATCTCAGCGTACTGAGTAGCTAGGATTACAGGCGTGAGCCACCAGCATCCAGCTCCAAGAGCTACTTTCTCTTGTGTTTCTGCACCCATCTCTTCCATCCATCAAGGCATTCTTGGACTGCTGTGTGACAGACCTTAGGAGCCTTGTCGTGAGGCTGTTGGCACACCTGTGCTGTCTTCCCTTCTGGAAAAGACATATGATGTTTGGTTGTCTTACCATTAGCACCCATTGCAGTTGGAGATGTGGTTTAGGTGGTTAGGGTGCCTGCCACTGAGCAGAAGGAGAGCTTCAGTTCGGGTCCCATCTTGGACCAAAGAGAAAAAAAAAATCTAAATAACCAGGACCGGGAGTTTGGCCTAGTGGTGGAGTGCTTGCCTCGCATGCACGAAGATCTGTGTTCCATTCCTCTGTACCACATACACAGAAAAGTAGAAAATGTTCTGTGGCCAAGTGGTAGAGCACTAGCCTTGAGAAAGCCCAAGGACAGTGCTCAGGCCCTGAGTTCAAGCCTCAGGACTTGAAAAAACAACAACAACAACAAACTAATAATCATCAGAACCCATAACAGAGCAGCTACCAGGGTATATACATCTTCTCTGGAGAGTACAATGTAATCCCTATATAATGAATGACCTCTAGAACCTTACAGCCACACAGTTGCTTTCTCTCCATTTTGCCCCTGCCCAAGCTTCATGCTTTAGCCAAGCTTAAAAAAAAGTCCTGGCCTTCAGGATCTGAATAGCTCTCTAGATCTTTCTCTGGAGTCACAGCATCCTGATCCATTTCAAATTAGGATGAATTTCCTAATATTTCTACATGAGGCTTCCATTGAACTTTATAGTCTTCTTTTTCTTGTGGGAGGAAACACAGTGTAAATTTATCCTTCTTCATTAAATAATGGCTATAATCTATCCTTCCAATTATATGTTACCTCAATAATAACACTATGTAAATACTGAGGCAGAGTGTAGTAAATCCGAACCTTACAAAAAGAAACCAGGATTCTTTTTGTGTAGGCAGGTGGGCACTCATTGTTCTTTTCTAGGAGAATCAAATATGTAAGTTGTAGGGCAGAAGTTCTACAGTATTGCATGCATGTACACAGGCAAAGTGGTAGTGTGCAACGTTCATTGTAAAAAGGCAAGTCACACATCAAGACCATTTCATGCTCTTTGCCCCAGACTCATTGTAAAGCCCAGCCACAATGGAGCGTCTTCTGGAGCAGAGCTGCCTTTTCAGGGGCTCTGACAAGGCTCTTCCCAGTATCAGTGTCCAGGCTCTGGGCAGAGAGATTGCCTGGGGCACAGCCCAGCTGATGGCTCTGCAGGGCCTGGCTCAGCAGGGTCGACCCACGGCTTCTCATCAATCTAACCTGGAAAGGGAGGAACAGAAGAATGTGTGTGTGCATTTGTCATGGATCCTCGGGAGGGGGCGGGGGGGTGGAGGTGGTGGTGGTGGAGGCTGGGGACTTCCAGGGGTCACAGGACCCTGCTGCTGCTTCTCACAAGGCTGGAACCATGACTGCAAGCTTCAGTTGGGAAGCACAGACCCAGTCCCTTACGTCCCATCTCAAGGGACCGGAGCACAGTGTGAACTGCTCATTTCTTGCTTGTGTGAATTTTTGTTTTAAAATTCTGTGATTTTTCTTTCCCTTTCTCTCCTTTCTTTTTCTTCTTTTTTTTTAATTTTAAATTTTATTATCAGGTTGATGTATAGAGGGATTACAGTTACAACATTTATAAGGTAATGAGTACATTATTTCTTGAACATTGTAACCCCTTCCTGTGTTTTTCTCCCACTTCTTTATTCTCTTACTTTCTCTCCCCCCCTCTTTCCTTCCCCTCCCTCCCTCCCTCCCTCCCTCCCCCCTCCCTCCCTCCCTCCCTCTCCCTTCCTTCCTTCCTTCCTTCCTTCCTTCCTTCCTTCCTTCCTTCCTTCCTTCCTTCCTTCCTTCCTCACTCTCTCCCTCCCTTCTTTTTGTTCTTTCTTTCATCTCTCTTTTTGTTGGTCCTAGGGCTTGAACTCAGAACCTGGACTCTGTGGTTGAGTTTTTGTGCTCAAGTGTAGCTCTCTAGCACACCTCCACTTTCTGCTTTTTTAAAATCCTCTTTCTTTCTTTTCTTTTTTTTTTCTTTTTTTGGTGATAAATTTGAGATAATGGACCTTTCTGCCTAGGCTGGCTTCCAAGCAGGCTCCTCAGACATTAGCTTCCTGAGTAACTTGGATTATAGGTATGAGCCACGGTTGCCTGGTCTAGTTTTGTGATTTTTTGTTTCTTTTTGGTGCTGGGTATTAAACCCAGGAAAACATCTGTTATGCCACTGAGCTACATTTCCCATCCCCAGTTACACTTTTGTTTCAAAGCCGTGCAGGTTTATATGATTTCATTTAGTGGAAATTGAACATGCACACATACACACATATACACATAGAGATAATTCTTCAAAAATGTGATTGGGTACCTCAAAACCTATGTACATATGGTCATATAGGATGAGACTAAATGAAATGAACTCTAGGTTATGGAAACAAGAGATTTATCTTTGTGATTGTTGTTCTTAATGTACTGTGTGAAGTTATTTCTTTTCTCCTTGTTCCCACTTGTGGTTACTGTATCTGACTTTGTTACCTGGTGTACTGTGTATATACTTACTTGTTTATTTGAAATAGGGAAAGAAGGGGGAAACCAAGATGATTGGGAAGGGTTTGGGGGAGGGAAAGGTGGAGAAAAACATGAGAAGGGGTATCAAGGTTTGAGAAGTAATACACCCATTACCTGACAAATGTAACTGTAACCCCTCTATACATTATCCCAACAATAAAATACAATAAAAAGTGTGAGTTTTCTCTTTCATTTTTTTTGTTTTTTACACTTTTAAAAATAGTAGACATTTCAAATAGCCAAAGAAGATTAGAAGTTTGTAATTGAGTAGAAATTTGTATTTGATCCCTTATTGCTCTCTCAGGTTTACAAGTTAGCAACTTGATTTTACGTGTACCTACCTTATTTTCCTTTATAACCTTTTCCCCCTTTGTTTAGGAGGAAAACTTAGCATCACATCATATTTATTGTATATATTTCCATTGAATCCTATTTTTTTCCTAACACATTGTGAAAAAATATGCATTACATAAAATGTACCATTTTAACTACTTTTGTACCTATTGGTGCTGGAGATGAACCTAGGGCCTTGACCATGATAAAATATGTGTTTCAAGTTGGCCAGAAACTTGTGATCCTTTTGTCTCAGTCTTCTGAATGCTGAGATTACTGGTATATGCTACTGTACCTGGCCATTTTAACTATTTTTATCTTGACTCTGCGAAAGTACTTTCACATTCATTTGCACACTCATTTATTGCTGGACCTCTAGAAAACCATTATAATCAACAACAACAAAAACTGACCCAGCAAATAGTAACTCCCATTCTCCTTATTCCAGCCCCAGAAAACCATCATCCTACTTCAAATCTGTGGTTGCAACGAGTCAAAATCATATGGGAGTAGAATTATATGATGTTTATCTCATTTCATTTTGTATAATGTTCTCAAGATTTATCCATATTTATACCATGTGTCAATTTCCTTCCCATTTTTTGGGTTGTGCATTTGTTTTAGAACCTGTTGGTTTATTTAATGAGAAAGCTTTGAGGATGTTTTTAGCTGTCAGGTTTAAATATCTCTTTCCTAAGTGATATTACTTTTTTTTTCTTATTTAGAAAGGAATAGATTTCCAGAGAGAAACTCTTTTTTTTCCCCTTGCCAAAGCCATGGGTTACAAGAGGAGGATAAGAATAGGCTGTCAGTGGCTCAAAGTCACAAACAAGGAATATTTATCCCGTGTTTATTTGTAAAGCTTTGTATCTGCTTGCCTTTTGTATATACATTATATCCCAATTATGATATAATAAGTGTATCCTAAGATCAGATAGTTTAGCAATTCAGCCATCCATCCCATAGTATCCATGGGAATCGGTTCATACTTTGTACTCTACCACGCACCAAAAAAATCTGTGAATGCTCAAGTGATATGAATCAAATGGCAAAATATTTGCATGACTTATGGACATGCTATATTTTTATACTATACTCATATACTATAATATCTCCATTAGGTATGAAACAAAATGAAATGCATGTGCTATATATACATAGTTGCTATACCGTGCTATTTAGAAACGAATGGCAGGAAAACCAGTATGTCTAAAAAAAGATGCCATCATTTTTGGAGAAAAATATCTGAAAATTTGTTTGGAGTCCTTGTGTGCAGATTCTACAGATACAACAATGTGAAGGGCCACTGTACCTGGGTGGGGTTTTGTTTTTGTTTTTGATGGATTTAAAGAAGAGACAGCCTGAGGGTTTGGGAGGGCTCCATATAGTTGCAGGATCACATTCCTAATCTAAAGCATGTTACTTTGGAATTCCAAGTCTTTTGGGAATCAGCTCATTCATCTTCAAAATATCTCAGAAAGATTGTAAAGCACGAATTACTGTTCCTATTTCATAAGCGATAGAGGCAAATATTAGCAACATGGAATAGACTCGAAGAAAAGACAAAGCAAGGCCTGTCTGAGACCTGTCTTTCATCTCTGCAGTGGTTGCATCTCCTGCCTTGATGCTTGCCCTACTCTCAACTCTAGTCTCCTATAGACCAGCTAAGAGAAAATAACCACTCTGCCTGTCATGTAGTTGGTACTTCCTGTTTGTTCAAGAATGAAATATATGACAGAGGCCAAAATGACCACAAGATATTCTAGTGTCACTCAGGGACCTTTTCAGCAGTCAGGACTTTTTTGATCTGTATTGTTTTTTTAACTCTGATAATTCATGGTGACTCCCTCAATTTGGTGTTCATTTTCCTCTGGCATTGGATGGGACCACAGCTTTCTGCATTTGTGTAACTGAGACAGGGTGGCATTCAGGAGACTGGGATGAATTGAACAATGGCTGTTCTTTGGGGGGAACATGCTTTACCTTAATCACGTGGGGTTAGAGAGAATAGGAGTAGATTGGAAAGCAGGACTTTCACTTCCTAGCTACCATCCCATCGCTACTGTCCCAGAAGAAAGCAAGTTGGAGCAAGCCTGAAGATGGTCTGGCCCATGGAAAGATGTTCCATGCAGGCTTTAAGGTTATTAGTGGATGGAAAAATAAGAACTGGTCTTATTCTCTGAATCTACTTACCTACATAATACTCTGCTGCTGAAGAGATTAATTGGTATAATGGTTTTGGCTGCTTGCATTTACTTTTATAAAGTGCAATGTCATTTCAGCTCCCCTTTTTAGGCCTTTTTTTTCTGGTCTTAGACTTGGACTTAATTTCAGTACATGATACTTTTGCTCAGTGGCAAGCATTCTACCAGCGGAGCTATGCCTCCAATTACTCTAGAACATTTAATAGGCTCACTGCTTGTCTAGCATGTACAAGGTCCTGGGTTCCATCCCAACCCTGAAAAAAAACATTCCTATATAGCATTTAACATTTATCTTTGGATTGCAAACGGTTTTAATAAAAAGGCTTGAGAACAATAGCAGCGCTTATTTTGGGAGCAGCTACAAGGCATGAGTAGCTAAGATGCTGTTTAAGATAGTTGACACTTTAGGGGCCGGGAGTTTGGCCTAGTGGTAGAGTGCTTGCCTATCTTGCACAAAGACCTGGGTTCGATTCCTTGGTACCACATACATGGAAAAAAGCCAAAAGTGGTACTGTAGCTCAAGTGGTAGATCCATAGCCTTGAGATAGTCCAAAGACAGTGCTCAGGCCCTGAGTTCAAGGCCCAGGACTAGCAAAAAAAAAAGATAGTTGACACTTTACCAATCTTATTTGCTAAATATCTTTTTCTAAGGCATGCCAAACTAGGCCACAAAATAGGCATGATAAATATCATCAGAGAAGCTTAATCTGAATGCAGTAGTTCATAAAACATTTCTGTAATGAGGAATTTAGAATCTAAAATATAATGCTTTTGTGACTCTAGACCTCTTGGGGAAAAAATAAAATGAGTCATTGAGTTCAGGAAAGACAATAGACGCATTCAGTTTTAAATGTGTTCGCAGCATAGGCTCTTTGCTTTATGGCAGGACTCCTGATTTACTGGAAGAGCTCAATCCCTCTATTCCAGAAGAGTTTATTACTCTGAGTTCTGGTGATCATTAGTCTGTACTTGTTTCTCTATGTGCTCTTCAGAATGGTGTTCATCTTTTTTTTTTTTTTGCCGGTCCTGGGCTTGAGCTCAGGGCCTTTTGAACTGCAGAAGTAAAATTTGCTTCTTGGAATTTCTAGCTGAATTTTATCAGCTTATGAACTGGGCAAAAACCAACTCCCACCTTTCTTCCACTAGGTTACATTAATGTGGATTAACTACACTATTCAATGTATTTCTTAAGAATGAAATTAATTATAATGCATTTGGATTCCCTGAGCATTACCACAATTAATTTGTGCTACTGAGTTATCACATATCTCTTTCTTCAGGGATTAGCTTCTTTCTGATCTTTTGCACTGGTGTCCCAAGAAGTAATTTTGAACTAAAAAAAAAAAAAAATAGACCCCTTATTCCAAGGATTTGCTTTTACTCTCCAAAGGTATTCATGGAACACTGGAATAAGATGACAGTGGCTAATCTCTTAAGTAAGGATATCTGATCATCCAGTAGTATAAACCACTGAAATTAGCAAGTAAAGGAAATATTCTCTTTCTGAAATGTTTTTTTGCACACTAAGCTCCAACACAGAGCTTACCAGAGATGCATATTTCCTGGTTCCCTAAAATTTTATTCTGTTTTAAAATCTCTGTTTCAGATATCCCAGAAAATAAATTTTAAGAACCTCCTCCTCCTCCTCCTCCTCCTCCTCCTCCTCCTCCTCCTCCTCCTCCTCCTCTCTTTGTCTTCGTCTTCTTCTTCTCAGTGTCTGAGTGCTATCTCTGAGCCTCAAGGCTAGTGCTCTACCACTTTGAGCCATAGCTCCACTTCCAGCTTTTGAGTGATTAACTTGAGAACAGAATCTCATGAAATTTCCTGTCCAGGCTGGGTTTGAACCATGATCCTCAAAACAAAGCCGCCTGAGTAGCTAGGATTCCAGGCATGAACCACTGGCACCCAGCCCCAAACTTAAAAAAAAAAAATCTTAGCTCAAGTTTCTAAAATTCTTTCCATGATATTGCACAACTTCCTTTCCAAAGTCAAATCTGATTATGCTGCAGAGATGGTTGCTATATTACGTAAGGGTGCAATCCTACAAAGGTTAGATATCACTGACCAAAGGGTGCTGTGTGGCAAAGGGCTTTCTGTTTTTCTAGGTAAATGCTGACATCGTTAATCCTTTAAAACATTGACCCTGAAACTAAGCATAGCAGTAAAGTACAACATTCATAATCCTATTTCCCACATTTATTTACTGAAAGGAATCTAATAAGGCTTCATTTGTTGGTCAAAATGAGGAGGTAGAAATATTCGCACTGTGATGTCATCAGCAGGAAACAGTCCTCAGCTTAGAACATGTCATTACTTAAAGCTCACACCTGGAATCCTAGCTACTCAAGAGGCTGAGACCTGGAGGACTGTGTTTGAAAGCCACCTGAGCAGAAAAGTCCAAAAGATACCATCTGTAAGGGAACCAACAAGATGCCTGCAAAGGAAATGTCAAAATTACTGATTTCACTGCACATGGCTGAACTATGAATTGAAAAAATGGTGCACACCACTTTCAAGGTACTTCAAATGTACCTCATTGATTTTTCTTTGTTACCACCCCCTTTTGGAGATTAAAGCATGCATAGTATCTGTCCTCCATCCCAAGGCAAATTTAACAGCCTACCTTCTTTTTCTAAAAAAATTATTTTAATGTATAGAGGGATTACAGTTATATTTGCCAGATAGAAGGTACATTATTTCTCACACATTGGTACCCCTTCTTAGGTTTTTGTCCCCATTTCCTTCCCCATCCCCTCCCCTAATCTTTTTTCCCCTCCTATCTCAAATAAACAAATATGTATATATATATATATTATACCAGGTAACAAAGTCAGATACTGTTACAATATGAAATTAACCAAAGGGCAATACAAGAGAAGAGAAAAAAATAGTACCTTAAGAACAACAGTCACTCATAATTAAGCTCTTGTTTCCATATCCTGGAGGTCCATTAATTTGGCCTCATTCTATATGGCCTTATGTATCCGGGGTTTGAGCTATTGTAATCCTCTGCTAGGAGAGTCCTAGGTTTGTACTAATTATTACAAATGAGGGAAACCATTGAGCCTATGTTCCTTTGAGTCGGGCTTACTTCACTTAATATGATTTTTTCCAAGTCTTCCCATTTCCTTACAAATGGGGCGATGTCGTTCTTTCTGATAGCAGCATAGAATTCCATTGTGTACAAATACCACATCTTGTTGATCCAACCATCTAATGAGGAGCATTTTGGTTGGTTCCATATCTTTGCTATGGTAAACATCGTTGTAACAGCCTACCTTCTTAACTTACTTTTCTTTTTCCACTTCCATTGCTTTGTCCTTGGTTAGGGTGGTAGAAGATGGGAGTTTCAAATAAATCAAATAAATCTCCTCCACTGATTTATAAACCCTTTGAGATTCTGGTTGTTTGTTATAGTTCTGGGGAGTAAAGAACATCTGTCCTCCTTTCTCCCCCCAAAAATCTGGATTCTGACACTTACCAGTCACATCACTGTAGGGTTGTTAAAACTTTTTTGTTTGTTTTGGTTCTTTCATCTAGTGGATGGTTATAGGATGGTTCCTACTCCCTATGATAGTTAATGGTGATACCTGCTAATAGATGTGAAGGTCCTGAGTGGGGTCAGATTTCAAGCCCCAGGCTGAAACCTGCATGCAAGCCCAGCAAACCACAATTTCTTTGTTTGACAAGTATTTTATTAGGGTTCTACTGACCATCAGGCACTTCAGGGGGACACCTGGCATCCATTTGTGAGTGACAGAGATAAAGCATTCCTGTCCTTCTGGCTCTGCCATTCCAGTGGGGGAAAAGATCAGGAGGGTTGAGCATGTTAGGAGGTATGTTAGCAGGCGTGAGGGGGAAGCCTCAGATGTGGTGGCTAAGACCTATAATCAGGAGGTAGGGGTAGGAGGAATTTGGCCTGAGGCTAGCTTGGGCAAAAATGAGACACTACCTAAAAAAACAAGCTAAAAGCAGAGCGACTGGGAAATATTAGAGTATCAGTTTAGCAAGCAGGAGGCCCAGAAGTCAATGCCTAGTATTGTTAAAAAACAAAACAACAACAACAAAAAAAAAACAAAAGAAAACAAAACCATACCAAAAAAAAGTGATAAAAGCTAGCCAGGGGAAGGAAACTCTGTGAGAGTCCTATCTCCAATAAATTACTCAGAAAAAGCCAGAAGTGGGCTGTGGTTGAAGTAGTAGAGTTCTAGTCTTGAGTAAAAGAAGCTCAGGGACAACACCCAGGTCCCAAGATCAAGCCCTAGGACTGGCAAAACAAAGAAAAAAAATCTGAAGGAGGAAATGTTGAACAAGGTAAGGCAAGAGACGCAGGCTGGTAGTTTTGCAAAACGATTTAAGGTAGAAGGGCATAGAGAAGAGGCAAAGGTGGGAGAGAGCAAAGGGAGGGAACCGAGTGGATATCTGCGGTATGATTGCTCTTGGCAGAGGTGGCAGCCAGCTGAGGCCAGATGTTTGGTGATCAGAAACTCAGTTGTCTATGGCAATCCTATGTCCTGATCCAGAGACTCCTAACTGGAGCTGACATGGGTGGGAAGGGATAATGAGAGGATAGATCTGGACAGGCAAAGAGACCAGATTTTAGAGTACTTTCCAAGTATTCTAAGCCCTTCATGAGTCCAGGTTTTCATTTGCATGTGTAAAAGATTGCTTTGGTTGTCCTGTGAGACTAGATCAAGGATTCTGACAGCTCTCTTTAGTCTCTGAGCCTGATAAGAAGGCTTTTCAGGACCTGGGGCTACAGAAAGCTCAAATGAACCAGACAGCTTAATGTCTGGGGTTTCTCTGGTTCAGTGTGTGTGCTGCCATCTCATTGTCTTTGTCCATTCAGGCTTGGTCCTCTTATTCGTTTATTTATGTATGTTTATTTTATTTCCTTGTACTTAGTAGGGTCTTTTAAGGAGCAAGAAGAAGAATGGTTCTGGCTCCAGTGAGTCAGAGGATCAGAACTCAGTTCCTGTTCAAGCAGCTGACCTAAGTGTGTGAGTCAGTTGTGTGAGAAGGAGGAGAGGAGGAATTCTCCGTGGGAGAAAACAACTGCTCAGGGAAATCAAAACACACCTGCTGTACGTGGGGCTGTCTACCTGTTTGCAACAGCTGCTTAACAGCCACTTTGGATATTGAAAGGGTTGAAGGTAAAGACCTGAGACAGTCTCAGTTCTAAACAGGACTTAGGAATGCTGGGCTGTCTTTCATGGGGTCCCTCACTAGATCTCATGGGATCTTCATATCATTGAAAAAAGGCATCTGGTTAGTTAGGGTGCTAAGCCAGCCTGCACGGCCTATGTTTCTCTTCCTGCCTGTCCTGTTTCGCCAGAGACTCTGGCACAGCATCCAAACCTGCACATATCATCTTTTAAGAGATAGCATGGCTCTCTCAAAACACGGCCATTTTTCTTCGGGGAAGCAAAGGTTTGCTTTCTTCTTTGCTTGGATGATTTTCTGTTCTAGTGACTCAGCTACTCTCTCTCTCTCTCTCTCTCTCTCTCTCTCTCTCTCTCTCTCTCTCTCACACACACACACACACACACACACACACACACACACACATCCTCACGTACATCCTCTCCATTTCCTCCCTTGTCATTGTGGACTTAGTAATTCCATCTTGGTGTCTTTAACTCAGAGTCCCTGAGAGGATTTGATCAGTTTGGCTGGTCATCTGTTGCTGTGACAACACACAACCTGTTGTGTGTCATTGCTGTGAGTCCATCAGCCCTATCTAGGGCATGAATGTTGCAAACCCTGGCAGAAAACACACCTACCGGATACTGTTGAGAGGAATGGCTGTGCTCTGATTACAGCTTTGTGGGAGAGATTTGATGTATGGGGAAAATACATGAGTGTTACAGTATAACCTTCTTGGACCAGCTGGGAAAGCAACTGCAATTGTGTTTTGTTTACCAGAGCAAGATCCTAGAAGCACTCTGTTTAGTAAGGGTAAAGTGAAAAATGAGGGCTGGGATGTGGATCAGTGGAAAAGCACACAGGAAGCATATACAGGCTCCACCCCAAGAACCACCACTGGCATGCTGGATCATGCCTACAATCCAAGCTAAGCAGATGGCTGACATCTGAGGATTGAGCTTCAAAGCCAGAGTGGGCCGAAAAGTCCATGGGACTCTTATCTTCAACTCACCACCAGAAAAGCTGGAAATGGAGCTATGGCTCAAGTAGTAGAGTTCCAGTCTTGAGAAAAAGTAAAGATATAAACTATCAATTTATGTGTGTGTGTGTGTGTGTGTGTGTGTGTGTGTGTGTGTGTATTTATATATATGGAAAAGCAAATAGCTCCTGTGTCATGCTTGTCTAGAACTGGTTTACTTGGTCACTTTATGTTCCATGCCCCGGACACTAGTTATGTCATTATGCTTTCAAATATGTGTGTTTCTGTCTTTTTAGTCTTCCTATCATTGACATTGTCTCTTATGATAATTATTATCCCCATTTTGTAACTAGAATCTCAGTTTGTACCTTCTCCTCTCTTTAAGTGACATCTACATTCACACCAGCATGGTATTTCTGGAAAATAAAGCTGATGACA
Organism: Megascapheus bottae; assembly: GCF_031878675.1. NCBI lineage: Eukaryota > Metazoa > Chordata > Mammalia > Rodentia > Geomyidae > Megascapheus > Megascapheus bottae. Next base: position 32,576,627 of record NC_143530.1, on the reverse strand, counting down.
TGATCACAATACTCTGGCTTATGGTGTTCTCTGCCACAAGCAGAGTCCCCTCTTGATACTCAAGGGCTACTGCTGTGACTCTCTTAAATCTTGGCTAATTCTTTACAGTATTCCTCCTCCTTGCTCTCTCCCTTTCTCCCTCCCTCCCTCCTTTCCGCTTTCCTTTCTTTTGTACTGTAGATAGATCTCAGACCCTTGTTCACATCAGGCATGTTGTCATGTATCACCGAGAGACACCTTTAATCCCAACATTTCACATTTTCCTACGTTAATTCTCAACATTTTCTGTGACATAAAGGCTTTCTCCTTGCCTTCATTTGACCAGTCTGACTTGACATAAAGAGTGAAGTCTTGGCGATACCTTCCTCACTTCTATAGACTCAGGGCCTCTCTTCCTGATTCTCTTTGGGTCTAGAGTGTCCCTGCATTAAGAACAGATGAGCCATGTTGGCATTCTTGGTTCCCGCAGCATCTGACCTTCTGCCTGTAGGCTCTTGAGGACACAGCTCTGAGGTCTTCGGTTAACCCAGAACCTGGCGCCATGTCCGTTCCTAAAGACTGTTGTATCATCTTTCTGATGAATAAACCTCTATTCTAAAAGCTCTTCTCTGAGAGATAGGGTAGCTTTGAATATAGTTAGTCCTTTCTCACCCCATCCTACACTACTCCATCCCACCCCACAGTTTTTCTTTTGGGAATAGGGGATATTATTACATTTTCTCTCCTTTTTGTGTTTATCCTACCAAGTTTTTTCTTCCAAATATTCCTTAATGGTGATTCCAAAATGTGACTTCATAGTGGAGAAGTTAGAAAATCTAGAAACTTGGGTGATGTTTTCTTTTGTTATTATATGAGAGTTCTGTCATCTCTTAAGTCTGATTGTTTCCCTATCTTAGCTTCTGAGCATGCTTTTAGCTTCTGGAGGCTGTGAAAGGATTTTATGCCCATGAAATGTCATGGTTTTTTCAGAGTGGTAGGGAAACGTTAATGACTTTCAGGATTGGGAGTCACTGTTAAAATATGGAACAGGAATTCTTCCTAGATGGTTTTATAATTGCTGTGTTGAAAGGGAACTCTCTCTCTCTCTCTCTCTCTCTCTCTCTCTCTCTCTCTCTCTCTCTCTCTCTCTCTCTCTCTCTCTCTCTCCCCCCCCCCCCTCAGTGCTGCAACAGAACTAGAGCCTTGCCCATGGTACGTAAGCACTCCAATACTAAGCTACACCCTCAACCTTTGTGTTTTTGAGATGGAAACTTGGTACAAGTTTGGAACAAGGCTGGTCTTGTTCATACACTTTTCCTGCCTCTGCTTCTTGATTGTGGAAGTTACAAGCATGCACTTCTTTTTCCTTTCAATTGTGCGTGCGTGTATTTCATTAGATCTCACATGATCACAAGATACTATTTTCTCCAATGGCTGATTACCCAAAGCTTTCCTAAGGTCTTGACTCCTTTTCTTTCCTTCCTGTAGGCAAATCTCTCATATACCAATCCTTGAAGGTTTCTTTCAGGACAGCTGATGAGAAGCATTTTCCTTTCCCATAGTTCTACAGGCAATAGCCAGTGGCTCACAATTTTATAATCCTAGCATCTCAGGAGACAGATCTAAGGATCATGGTTCAAAACCAACCCAGGCAGAAAAATCTATGGAAATCTTATTTCCAATTAACCACCAAAAATCCAGAGGTATAACTCTGATTCAAGTGGCAGACTGACTAGTGTTGAACAAAAGAAAAAACCCACCAGGACAGCTTCCAGGCCCTGAGTTCAGATCCTAATACTGGCGCGTGCGCACACACACACACACACACACACACACACACACCACAAGAAAAAAATATAAAGAAAATATTCTACCAAATGACACACCAATTTCAGATGCTCATTTATTATTTGATGTTAAGCAGGCTGTACTTGTAACAGCAGAATAGAATCCCTATTCTAGTTGACAAAAACTGCAGTGCAAATGATTTAATTTACTAGCATAGCATTAGTTTACATATTATTATACTGATCAGTCATCATATACTAAAATCACTCATCCTTAATGCAATGATTTTGTATCCCTACAGAGAATTCAGTCATCAGAATGTCATTAGATACAGTAAAAAGATGAAAATCACTATTACACAGCAGTAAACACTATTAACTGTTAGTTAAAATACCATTTAATTTAGCTACACAAGAGCTTACAAATTTCCAGTTTACTTGGTCCTCAAATAATTGTCACCCCAAACATTAATGATACTTATGCCAATGAAATGACAGAATGAGGAGCGGGCCAGAACCAAATGGCATTTTTGTATGGCAGATGCTAGATTTCATTTTTATTTTTGTATATGTGCTGGTTTGGGGGCTTGAACTCAGGGCCTGTGCACTGTTCCAAGTTTTTATTGCTCAAGTCTAAGCTTTACTACTTGAGCCACAGAGCCACAGCTTCATGTTTCACTTAAGACATTTTGGTGATTAATTGAGATAGTAGTTTCATGGTTTTTTTATTTTTTTCCTGGGCTGGCTTCAAACCATGATCCTCAGATTTCAGCCTCTTTCATACCTAGGATTATAGATGTGAGCCATCAGCTCCTGGCAAGATATTTTTTTCCTTCCTTCCTTCCTTCCTTCCTTCCTTCCTTCCTTCCTTCCTTCCTCCCTCCCTCCCTCCCTCCCTCCCTCCTTCTTCTTCTTCCTCCTTTCCTCTCTTTCTTCCTCTCTCTCTTTCTTTCTTTCGTCACTTCTGGGACTTGAACTCAGGGCCTGTTCACTGTCTCTGAGCTTCTTTTGCTCAAGGATAGCACTCTATCACTTGAGCTACAGGTATCCTTCTGGAAATTTCTGTGTATGTGATACTGAAGAAATCAAACCTGGGGCTTTGTGCATGGTAGGCAAGCACTCTACCACCGAGTCACATTTCCATTCCTAAGATACTGTGTTTTGATGTGTGGATTTCTTGGCTCTTGAAGCATTGCATTGGTCAAGAAAAGCAATCTAGAAACAGGAAGCAAGGCAGAAATTTATGCCTTGAATCAGCTGTGTATGAAACATTTTTGGGAGAGGGAGGAGATCATGCCTTTACTTTTCTCCAGCAGCTCAACTGTGCATTCTAGTTAGTATACCTGAGGTCCTATGTAAGGCTGAGAAACTGGCCTCCCATAAAACCATTGCAAGTATGTAGTATGTCTGGCTCGTAGCTCTCATCTTGCTAAGAACCATGGGAGTGGCTGGAACATACATTTTGATACTCAAGTATCACCAATCCCAGCCTCAGAAGCAGCATCAGTTTAAGCTGGTAAACACTCCTTAGCCACCCAACAGCTCCTCCTAGTTGCAGCCTAAGTCCCCCATTCCCCAGCTTTAAATAAAATCAGCAGCAGGACTATGACGCCTATAAGTGTGGGTGCTTTGTGGGTGACTTGGCTATATGCTTTGTCTCCATTCAAGCCATTGTGATTCATTTCCTTGTTTATTCTATAACTGTGTGTTTACTGAATAGGATTTCTGTGTCAAAAATGTTGAACTTAAGTATGAAAAGGGGTCCTGGGGATCCCTTGGTGTAAGCAGAAGGTAGCAAAAAGAAAATCCCAGGCTGTAGCACTTCCTGATTTGCTTATGTTTCTCATGCCAATCTGATAGGGAAAATGGTAGCTGTATTCACAAATTCCATTCATGAATTATAGCTATCATGTTGGGAATGTGGCCAGGTTCTAGGCCTTGAAGGAGAGAGCTCTGTCTCTGGGAACCATGAATCACTGGGGACATAGTGATGTGGCAGAGTGTCTATGCCTAGAAAGGTTTACCAGATTGCAATATGGAGCCAGCAATTTCCTTCCACCAAAAATGTTCAGAGGAGAATGTCCCACACATGACTTTTTCTTTTTCTTTTTCTTTTTTTTTTTTGCACTGGTAAAATTTAACTTCAGGACTTCCCATTTGCTAGAAAGATATTCTCCTACTCTGTCCACATCTCCAATCTTAACAGTACTGGGGTTTGAACTCAGGGCCTGGACACCGTCCATGAGCTTTTTTTGCCCAAGGCTAGCACTCTACCCTTGAGCCACAGTACCATTTCTGGCTTTTTCTGTGTATGTGGTACTGAGGAATTGAACCCAGGGCTTTATGCATGCTAGGCAAGCACTCTGCCACAAAGCCACATTTCCAGACCACATCTCCAATCTTTTATTTATTTCATTTTTCATAAATGGTCTAGAGCTTTTGTTCTGGGTTTGGACCATGGTTCTTCTACAGACTGCCTACTGTGGAGTTAGGCATATAGGTACACACTACCATACCTGTTTTATCTGTTGGGAGGGAGTCTTGCTAACCTTTTTTTTTCTTTTCCTTTTTTTCCCCCCTCCAGATTGGTTGGTGTTGAACCATAATCCTATGAATCTTCCTTCCAAGGCTTTTCATCTTGCTTGGATTACAGGCGTGTACTACCATACCTGGCTAGGAATGGATTCTGTATTACCGTGGCATGGCAGAATAGAAGCAGGAGGCAGAAAGTAGCTTGCACAGTGTAAGCAAATCTAAATGCTTCCATTGAAGGGATGGTCCAGAAACAATTCACAGATTACACAGTCTGAGACAGTGTTATTCAGAATCCTTGGATCTGTGTGTGTGTGTGTGTGTGTGTGTGTGTGTGTGTGTGTGTGTGTTCAAGCACATGCTTGAACTCAGGACCTGGGCACTGACCCTGACTGTTTTTGTTGTTGTTAGTTGTGGGGCTTGAATTCAGGACCTGGGCACTGTCTCTGCTGTCCCTGAGGTTTTTTGTTCACGGAAAGCTCTCTACTACTTAGCCAAAGCTCCAGTTTTTTTTTTTTAATTGGTTAATTGGAGATAAAGGTTGCACAGATGGTCCTGCCTGGGGTGGCTTTGAACCATGATCCTTAGATCTCAGCCTTCTGAAAAAACTAGGATTACAGGTATGAGCCACTAGCACCCAGCGGCTTGAGTGTTTTGCTCGAGGCTAGTGCTGTACTACTTGATCCACAGCTCTAGTTCTGGCTTTTTGGTGCTTAATTGGAGATAAAAGTCTCATCAACTTTCCTGCCTGGGTTGGCTTCAAACCACAATCTTCTAAGTAGCTGGGATTGAGCCACTGCACTCAGCAATCACTGGATCTTTTAACTCCTTCAAAAAAAAATTGAAGAGGGACAAATAATAGTTACTGTCACTCAATAACAATGAAAGAACAAGAATTTCTTAAAATGCATGTGTCTCAACACTAACATAACAGTTTCCCTGGTGGAGTGAGAGTCCACCAGGACTGTCTATTGGAGAAATGGACACAATTACTTCTGGGTGAATGTTGGGGTCAAAAGTATGTGAGAGCATCCTTCTCTCAAAGCATGCCAGTATGAAAGACTTCTAGGTTCTTGCTCCACAATGTCTGCCCTTCTACCTATTGAGAGGTCAATGCAAAGGAAGGCAACTTAGCTCATAGCTGGACATGGGAGGTCCAGGTTTGAACCTCAGCTCTACATTCATTACTTATGCACACTTGGGCTAATGAATTTGTCTTTTCATGCCGCAGTTTCTCTTGTGGTTGGATACTAAAGAGGCTAAGGCTAAAGACATTAGCGTAAGAATTAAATCAGGGGAGGTGAATAAGACATACCCAGCACAGAAGTGCTATTTGAACATTAGTTCTTACCATTACCCTAGAAAATGAATTATATACAGAATCTCAGTTCTTTGTATGGCTTTCTCATCTTAATGAAACAGGAGCATCCTGCACTGGAGTAGTCACCATAGGCTCTGTTACATAGGCTGCACTAGACTCCAGATGCATCGTGGGAGTCTATGCTGCTTCAGTGGCAATGTAATCTCACTGAGCTCTCCTTTCTTATGGTATCCTCCTCCATCAAAGGATTCCTTTGTACACAGTTATCAGGCAAATACAATTTCTGCTGAGGACATTCCTAGAACGTTTGGAATTTAACAATAAGATTAACCTTGAAGACAGACCTTTCCAATGGCTTTTGAGATATTTATTTATTTATTCCCTTTTGCTGGTCCTGGGGCTTGAACTCAAGGCCTACACACTGTCCCTGAGCTTCTTTGTTCTCAAGGCTAGTGCTTTACCACCCAAACCACATACCCTCTTCTGGCTTTTTCTGAGTATTTTTATTGGAGATAAGAGTCTCACAGATGTTTCTTTCCTGGGCTGGCTTTGAACCACAATCCTCAGATCTTAGCCTTCAGAGAAGCTAGGATTGCAGTCATGAACCACTGGTGCCTGGCGCTTTGGAGATTTTTGAGCCAAATAATCAAGGGACCAGTTGTTTGGTCAAGTTATCTCACTTTTCATTTCCTCAGTTCCCTCATCTTTTCAAAATTATGTTCTTTTTAAAAAATTGTAATTAATAGAAGGGTTACATTATATTCACCAGATAGAAGGTGCATTACTTTACATACATTGCTACCCCTTCTCATGTTTTTGTCCCCATTTCCCTTCCCCACACCCTCCCCTCATCTTTTCCCCCTTCCCTATCCTATTTCAAATACACAAATGAACATATATATATATATATAATATATCTGATAACAAGGCAAAATACTGTTACAATATGAGATAACCTAAGGGACAACAAAACAGATGAGAAATAACATAGTACATTAAGAACAATAGTCATACCTTATATGACTCTTGTTTCTATGTCTTGGAGGTCCTTTCATTTAGCTTTATCCTATATGGCCTTATGTATCTAGGTTTTGCCCTATTGTAAATCTCTTCTAGAACAGTCCAAGGTTTCTACTGATTATGACAAATGAGGGAAAGCATTGAGCCTATGTTCCTTTGAGTCTGGCTTACTTCACTTAATATGAGTTTTTTCCTAAGTCTTTCCATTTCCTTACAAATGGGGTGATGTTGTTCTTTCTGACAGCAGCATAGAATTCCATTATGTAAATACCACATCTTGTTGATCCACTCATCAACTGAGGGGCTTCTGGGTTGGTTCCATATCTTTGCTATGGTAAATAGTGCTGCAATGAACATTGTTGTGCTGGTGGATTTAGTATGTCCTTGTTTCTGGATGATTGGGTAAATGCCAAGTAGTGGAATTGCCAGATCATAGGGGAGCTCTATGTTTAATCTTTTGAGAAACTGCCATACTGCTTTCCATAGTTGTTCAGTTCCCTCATCTTTAAAATAAAGAATAACTGTTTTGAGGACTGGCCAGATGGTTCCACTAAGTTAGAAGGATGCCTGGGATTTCAGTATTGTCCACACTAAAACTTCCCTGTTTCTCTCTGCAGCCTCTGAGCACTCAGTGCCCTCTTGCTTTCTATCCTACTAGATGACAAGGAATAATAGTTACATATATAATCTGGCAAGGTAGTGCAAGCCTGTTATGGTAGCCCTTGGGAGGTTAACATTGGAGGCTCTCAAGTTTGAGGTCAAGTGGAGCTGACCTAATGGGCTGATGATTCCTTAATCTCAACTAATTTAATTTCACAGGAAACTGCAGTTGAGTATTTGAAACTATGACTTCCTTGTGTGTCCACAGTTACCTGCGCTACTGCTCCTTGTAAGTGACATTGGGTAGGACCAGTGACTAGATCCAAAAAGGCAAGAAGTACAGAGGTGACAGAAGGATTCCCCCTCATCCCCTTCCCCCCCTTCCCCCCCCCCAACAAGGTGCTTTCTCAGATTCGATCTGACTGTGGGGAGACCTGAGACTGTTGTTCAAAGCAGGGCCACTAAGAAGCCTTTCCCGGTGAGACATCGGGCATTCTTATTTCTGATCCCAGGATCATTATCCTACGGTTTTCATTTTGGGTTGGCCTGGAAGAGAGTGAGCTACCATGTCTTTCTTGTGTGGCAGAATTTGATTAAGACTTCTACTTATTTTTGATTTATTTTTGCCAATTCTGGAGCTTCAACTCAAGGCCCGAGCACTGTCCTTGGGCTTTCTCAAGGCTAGAGCTCTACCACTTGAGCCACAACACCACTTCTGGCTCGTTCTATGAATCTGGGTCTTTGTGCATGCTAGGCAAGCACCCTTCCACTAGGCCAAACTCTCGGCCAGGTCTTCTACTTTTAATAGGTAGTTTTCTTTGTAAACCTACAGATTTTATTCACTTCTGGAACATACATGAATTCTCACTTTCTTACTCTGGACATACATTCTAATTTCTTGTCTGTGTATTTATTTAAGCCACATCTACAAGTGTAGCCCATAAACATTAACAAAATGAATTCATGTTAGAAAATCTATTACTCTAACCCTCTTTCTTATCTAAGTGAACCAATAAAATAGCAAATAAATCAAACTATGTGAAGCAATAAAACAATTTAACCAGTACCGTTTAAATGATTAGCATCGCTAGCAATAGTGACAAAAATCTAATAAATGAACCCTGGAAGATGATCTCATTGTAATCTTGTCCTTCCATAAATAGCAATAGCCTTCAAATGGATTTTGGGAACCAGTTGAGAAAGAGTGTGGGGACCAAGGTTGTGTGAATTGACCCTGTGATCTCTTGGTTATGGAAGTTTAAATCTGAACTATCTGTGAAGGAAGGCACCTCTCTTTGAGTCCCAGGTTTTCTCCCTTTCTGTTATTTTTCCCACCCTAGCTTTCAAGAAGCCCAGGTCCCTAGGGATCAATGCTTGGAGACTGTCAGCAGAGCACCATTTTCTCTTCTTGGAGAGGTGTTACACAGTGCATTGGAAGGCCACTGACTGAAAATTAGGGCGTGCTCTCGATGATTCCCAGTTGGGCAACTTAAGTTGTTCTAGCTACATGGTTTTTCTTTTTAAGCCTGTAAAATTGGGAGGATGATAGAATTTACCTGAAAGTGACCCAAAGAGGTCGTGAATGTCCCCTTCTTCCTGCTTCCTATCGGACTACTGTAGCTAGTCAGCAAATGGTCACAACTTCTGTTCTAAAGCATGCATTTTCTTTACCTTTTTAAAATTGCTGTCTGGTTTTGGTACTAGTGTAATAACAGTTCCATAAACTCAATTGGAAAGGCTTCCTTCCTTTTCTATTTTTTTTTGGGGGGGGAAGCAATTGTAGAATTAATGTTAATTCTTCTCTAAAATAGCTGTGGTTATAGACATGAGCCAATAACTTTGGCATGAGGCAAAATATGTATTTTTATCTTTTGCTTGCTCTGTCAAAAATATATATATTCTGATGGTACTGGGGTTTGAACTCAGGTCTTCACACTTGCTAGGCAGGTACTCTGCCACAGGAACCCCAGCCCCATTTTAAACCGAGTTTAGCTTGGGGTTGGTTTTAGACTGCTATCCTACTGTTTATACCTCTATTAGGGACCATAGGTGTATACTACCATATCTGGAAAACAAACTTTTTTTTTAACATCTTGTATAGCTCTTGAGACAAGAATATTTGTATGGAATCCAGTTGATATTATGGGGGCAGTCCTGTGATTGATACCTGGAGAATCAATTCTAACAAATATCTGGCTTTCTATTGAGTAGATACAAAGCATCTGTTTCAAAACCTCTCCACTTCCATATCCTGCCAGATCTATTATTGTTGTTATTATTCTGCTGAGTAATTGATTTCACATAAGAATCCTTATATTTATCATTCATTAACACAGCAGCCAAAGAGATCTGGTTCTGAGAATTGTTAGAAGTCACCTTTTAATTTAAAGAGAATTAGAGATTGCTATGTAGTTGTAAAAAGCCGTTGTTATTCAATGTCCCTATGCAAAGTATAATTCAGTACTGCACTGGAATATTGCTTGGTGCAGAGCCTCCTATTACAAAAGGTTCCTTGTATTCAGGTTTGTTTCCTTTCATGCTAGTGAGTAAACCTTGGGCCTTGCACTCACCACATCTGCAGGGCTCTACCATTGAACTACACCCTAGCATGCTACCCTTTCATAGATCCTTCTATTTTCTCCCATTCTTCATTATACCTCAAACATTCAGCAAACTGTTCTTAATCTGCACAATTTTGTGTCTTCTACAGCTGATTTCTTCCTTCCTTTTCTTTTTTTCCACACTAGCTAGACTTTCTAACATTGCATTGAATAAGAATAATGAGACTGGGCATCCTTGACTAGTCCCTCTTTTCAGGAGAAAAGTATTCTTTCTTTATCACTAAATACGTAAGCTTGTATGCTTCCCCCTCACAATATATGTTTACTACTAATTTGAGAAAGTTCCATTAATTATAACCTTCTGAGAGTTTTTTTTAAATCACGATTGTCTAATTTTTTCAAAGTCTTCTGAAATAATGTGTGTAAAAATATAATCTTACCTCCTTTTCCCCCACTGTAGCCTGTTAGTATATTCAAATACACTGTTTGGTTTCCAAATACTGGTAAAGCCTTGCAGGGTTTAGAATGAATCTCACTTGGTCATGATACATAATTTAAAAAAATATCGACTAATTCTATTCGTTATCATTTTGTTATAGAATTTTGTGTGTAAGCTGGGCACTGGTGGCTCACACCTGTAGCTCTAGCTACTCAGAAGGCTGAGATCTGAGGAATGAAGTTTGGAGCCAGCCTCGGCAGGAAAGGCTGTGAGGGTCTTATCTCCATTTAGCCACCAAAAAGCCAGAAATAGAGCTGTGGCTCAAGTGCTAGAGTGCTAGCCTTGAGCAAAAATGCTCAGGGACAGTGCCTATGTTCTGAGTTTGAGTCCCAGGTCTGGCACACGTACACATGTGTGCACATGGCTCCCCACCCCCGTGTGTCCACATTCATGAGAGTTATTGGTCTGTAGTTATTTGAAAAAAAATTTAATTGTTGTCTGGTTTTGGTACTCGTGTAATAACAGTTCCATAAACTCAATTGGAAAGGCTTCCTTCCTTTTCTATTTTTTTTTTTGGAAGCAATTGTAGAATTAGTGTTAATTCTTCTCTAAACATCTGGTAGAATTTGCTAGTAAAATCATTTGGGCCTGAACATTTCTTTTGATGCATTTAAATCACAAATTCAATTTCCTTAATAGGTACAAAGCTGTACAAATTCTCTTTTTCACGTTGAATGAATTGTAGTAGTTTATCCTTGGAAGAATTGGACTATTTTTATCCGATTCATGAAATTAATACATAGGTTTTTGTTGGTAGCATTCTCATATTACTGTTCTTCTTATACTATTGCTAGGGACAGGGTTTTGTTAAAAAAATCATTCTTTTTTCTTATCTTCAGCAATTATACAGAGAGGTTTCATTTGAAAAGAAATTCTTGGTACTTTTTAAAAAAGGGTGAAGCAGATTTTATTCATGGAAGGCTGTTATGTGGGTTTTGGCTATTATGTGGCTATTATGCTCAGCTCTGATTACATCTGGCAAAGAGGAAAAGCTGGATGGGGTTAGTAGATGAGAAATTACCAGGAGGAAAGACCAGGGTAGGTAGGGAAATCTAGTTAAAGAGGCTTAATAGGATTACAGCTGAGGGCAGGCCAGGATGAGAAGCTGTAGAGTGTGGAGGCTAAGAAATCTGATCAGATATTAAGGTGGGAAAAATTGCACTCAACTAATGGTAACGGCATTCTTATTAAACCTGCATGAAGCAGAGATGAACTCAAAAGCAAAGCTCTAAAGTTAAGGCCTACTTGAGAAGAGAGTTCAGCTGAGCTCCATTAGAAAGAAAATAGTCTCATCTTCCTCCATTTTCCCTCCTTTTTCAACTTCCTCTTTTTCTTTCTCACCTTTCTTGTGCTTTACTTGGACATTTCCAAATGCCTTCCATTTGCTACTAACTATCAATCCATCCTCCACAAGTAATCTTATATCTTCCAGTACTTTCCAAGTTGCTGATTTTGGTGCATGGAACCAGCCACCAAGCATTGAAGCTTTGATGCAAAGTTTGACATAGCTTAGCTTTTGTCTGTACTCCTTTCTGGCTCAGACAAACTTTAACTTTCTCCAGTAGCTCCCTAATTGGTCTCCTTAGGCCAATTTGTTTCCACTGTAATCAGCTTCACACACTGAGGAGAGCTTCATCTCCCTTTATTGGCATCTCTTTCAAACTGAATTTTCTTTGGTAGGCACTTTACTTTGGTGATCTACCTCTGCTTACCATTCTAGCATTATGTCCTCTGAAAGACATTATACTGATCCAAGACCAGACATATCAACTGTTTCTGTCACCCTGCCTCAAATGGTCTTGTTTCAAAACTTAAAATGGGAGAGTGTATATCCTTTCCCTAGCTCTAGCATCTTTTGCTAGGGTTCTTGCCAGTTTCTAAGTTCTATTACCCATAAATATACTGACTTAACTTCCAGACTCGCAGCTTAGGGTTGAGATGCTTAAATATTAATTAGTTGATTGGTTCAATCATTCATTTATTAGATTTATTTCTCTTTTAAACATACTTTTATTACCACATATCAGTTATACAAGAGGGATTGGTTGTGACAATTACTTCCATGGTAGCATACAAAATACCTGGATCACACTCATCCCCTCCATCATGTTCTTTAGTGTACTGGGTTTGACTTGAGGTGGGTAGTGGAGAAAGATTATCTACCTTCCTTCCCTAAAGCCTTCCATAAAGAACTAACCTTAGTCCTTGAGACCAAGTTTCCTCAAGCTATGAATTATGTTTGAATGGCTTAAATACAGTTCGACATGTCAGTTTTTAAGTACAATGATCAGTGATCTTGATCAATGTCCTCCCTCTCCTTGTTCTTCTCATCTCTCTCAACCCACGGGAGACCCATTTTGATGGTATAGAAGAGACCTATGTTTTCTGAAGTGATAGAACAAATTTTTAGAAAGACACTTTTTCCTGTCACTTACCCTGGCACTGACGTTTGGCTTGGCTGTTTGGTAAAATTTATTTTTATTTTGATAAAAGACTATATTTTATTTTGGTAGGAAGTGCTATTTAACAGCAAATGGCGCTCATTGTGCATGCCGATTTGGTTCCAGTACAGATTTATTTGTATCTCAACACTAGAGGAAGGGACAGTTTTGTGAGGAAAAAGCTTTGGACATCAGAGAAATTAGTCACACTGCTCAACAGAACAACCATTGCATAAATTCAAAATGGCAGCTGGTTCCAAGGTTGCATGGATACATAATCGAGCCAAATGCTAGAAACCCCCAGATTATCTTTAAGCAACAGCCTCTCCTCCTCCCTCCCACCACCCATAAGAAGGAACTGTGCCTGTCAGCAGCAAAAACACTTGCAATCCTGCCCTTCCTCGATCCATGTGCTATCGGAAAGGGAGGTGTTAATTGCTGTGCTAATTACAACATGATTGCTTTTCACTTGTTTTGCACTTGTAGGTGATTAAATTTTTAACGAAGCATATTACTTGGCACTGTTAGCACAGTTAACACATCTCCCTCCCTCTCTCTTTCTCTCTCTCTCTCCCTCTCTCTCTTTCTCTTTCTCTCCCATGCCTTGGGAGAGCCCCCCACCCCGGGCTGTGGTGTGCTGTTGGATTGGGAACAAGTCCCTGTTTAAGCTGTGGGATTCAGGACTCCAGCTTCCTGCTTAGGAAAGAGCAGCAGCCTTTTACAATCATACCCAGCATGATGGCACTGGGCAGATGCGAGCGCAGAATTCACAGAGGTATTAGCTGAAAAATTAGGCAGCTCTGCCAATGTCAGTTTCCAGCCTTCATTTAAAAACGACAGCCACTCCAGCCAGTCAGGCTGCAGAGTGGAAGGGCGTTAGCAGGAAGGTAGAGAGATGACAGCAAGTTCCATGTGATTTATTTCAGCTCTGCAGCCCCTGCTCCCAGCTGAGGCTGAGCACAGGAAACTTGCATCTGTTAAGTGGACAGGCGTGTATCTCTGGTGGTCTTGCACTGGGGAGGCCAGATTGTGTAGTTGTATGCCTGCACACTTGTTCCTTTTCCCTTCTTCATGAGGCTTCCTTTGGCCTGGGAAAATGAATGTGGTTAGAAGAGTAGATCTGGACAAATCTGGAGGATTCCCAATCTGGAAGCTGGGGCTCAGAGAAATGACATGTAGCCAAGTCATCTTGAATGCCACATGTCAGCAAACAAATGCACCCATAAAACCAGAAAGGTCTAGCAGCCAACTTTATATGATGGCTCTTGTGGCTTGGCAGTTTTCACAGAAAAGAGACTAGGAGAGTGGTCTTAGGAGAAGTGAAGGAACAAAGGAAATAAAAGAACCAGACTGAATAAGAAGTGCGTGAAAGTAACCTTTCTTTTGCTTTCATTAGCCCAGGTGATTAGGGTAAAGGGTAAAGCTGATTAATTCTCAAAGGCCAAGAGTTGAGTCAGTTCTCTCTTTCTCTCCTTCCCTTCCCTCCCTCCTTTCCTTTCCTTTTTTCCCTCTCCTTTGTGCAAAGGGTTTCAATTAAACACATACCATTTTATGAGTAAAATGCATCTGTTTTTTTTTTTTTTTGTAGGTCTTGAGGCTTGAACTCTGAGCCTAGGTGTTATCCCTAAGCTCTTCAGCTCACGGCTTCTACTCTACCCCTGGGCTTGGGCGCTTTCCCTGAGCTCTTCAAGGCTACTTCCCTATCTTTTGAGCCACAGTGCCACTTCTGGTTTTCTGGTGTTTAATTGGAGATAAGAATCTCATGGACTTTAGTGTCCCCGATGGCTTTGAGATCCTCAGATCTCAGCCTTGTGAGTAGCTAGGATTACAGGCATGAGCCACTGGCTCTGCTTGAGTATAATACATCTTGATCATCCCTTTTATCTTTCTCTCCTGTCTCTCAGTTTCTGAACTATAATCAAGTTTATAAACTTTATCAGACTATATGAAAAAAGTTGGCTTTGCACTAGGTCATTGATAGTCACCCATGCCAAGTTCAATGTAGAAAAAATTAGATAAACTAAGTTTGAAGAGACTAGCACAAGAATCTATTGAAAATAATTGGGGATCATTTGTGAAATAACCAGAGATTTAAAAGCATTTTCCCTATTGACACTCCCTTAACTAGGATATCACTACTTATACATATTAATCCTACTTTGAAAGAACAGCTTTGTGATATAACTCCATGAAAGAAAATCTTTCCTATTCTAATGAACTAAGTTGAGTTTTCTCTTTCTCTACTTTTTGACTAATGAGTTTAATGACTTCCATTTTCGAAGTCCATCCTTTCTAGCAACTTTGTATTTCTGAGGCATATGTTGATTGCCTGGCTTCCTTTAGCTAGCATCCTGCTGATCAAAGTAGATGAATGGGTAATTTGCCAATGTATTTATTTCTCATGAGGGGGAAAGTGATTTGGGGTGAGAGAATCATGAAACAAAGCACTCAAAGCACTCTGGAGAAGCCTATAGCTTGGTGCATTTCATTTCCATATAAAAGTATTTTTAGGGAGTAGTGCCAGATCATCTTGCTCACTGGCACATCAGGGGATGAAAGAAATATACTAGACAAAGAACTTGCCTCAAGAGCAGGACTGAATTATATTAGTGTGTGTGATTTAGCTGAAGAAGTCTGGTCAACTGATATCATGGAATCTGGCAAGATGGCATCCCCAAAGAGCACACAGAAAGATGCACAGATAAGGGTACAAATCCTGAAAGATATAGGGATCACAGACTATGAGCCAAGAGTTATAAACCAGATGTTGGTGTTTGCTTTTTGTTATGTGACCCCAATTCTAGATGATGCTGAGATTTACTCAAACCGTGTTAAGAAAGCCACTGTTGATGAAGATGATAGACGATTGGCCATGTATGTAGTTGTCAGTCTGCCAAATCCTTCACTTCTTCCTTTCCCAAGAGATTTCCTGTGAGATATTGCAAAGCAATCAAGCCCCTTTGCCATTGATCAAACCATATTCAGATCCTAGAATGCCACACCTATGAGCTCCATCCTATAGAATTAAGTCTACAAAAAAAGTCATTTGTTTCTGCAGGAAAAATAATGATGCTACAATTAAGTGTAGTTTAGTCAGTAGCAGACCAAGTCTTCCCATACTGGGCGCAGCAACCCCACAAACAATGTCTATTCAACTAAAGTGGGGACTCCAATATCTATCCCAGGATAGAGGATTAGAGTACAGATGCCTGCTTCTCGTTCTCTTGATGTAAAAGCATCATTTCCTATAACACTAGCAGTTCAGAAAGTTTGCATCCATCCATCCATCATTAGTTGGTTCCCCAAACATTCTTACCATTACAATGATGTCACAAAAATACAACCAATGAGTCATCAAATGTACTGGAAAGAAAGAGTGATGATAATGATGATGATGATGATGATGATGATGACGATGACGACAACAACAATTTGTAATCTACCCTTGATGCTTGAAATGTATCCTTGGTCTTAAATTACCCCATTTATATCAATTTTTCTCAACTCTCTCAACTCTCCCTCATTCTACCTCCTTTTTAACATTTGTTTTTTCGGAGGGCATCATTATACTATTTTGTACTTCTTGAATATTCATCCCCCCACTCCTACCCTCTTTTTTCCTTCCCCTCACACTCACTATTTCTCCCCTATACATTCCCTGCTTTACAATCATGTCATATTATTTGGGGTCTAGATTTCACATCTGAGTGAAAATGTGGTGTTTGTCCTTCAGAGTTTGCTTAGTTGATTTTTTTTTTTGCTATCACTTGAGCCACAGTATTATTTCTGAATTTTTCTGAGTAGTTTATTGGAGATAAGAGTCTCATGGACTTTTCTGCCTGGGCTGGCTTTGAATTGTCATCCTCAGCTCTCAGCCTCCTGAGTATGTAGGATGATAGACCGGAACCACTGGCACCTGCCTTGTTCTTCACTTCTTGAGCCAATCTTCCTTCCCTCCTGCATGCTTGTTCCCATTTTCATTCTCCTTTCTCCTTTCCAGCCTGCTTCCCCTGCTATCTGTGCAGCTGGGCTGTCCACTGCCGTTCCAGGCACAGCCATCAGAGGGGCTCCCAGCTCTTCTCGACCAGACCCGTCCAGCCTGACCCAGCAGCAGAGGACTAACTCCCACAGGATCCAAAATTCTTTCTGCCTTTAGCAGAAATCAGGTCTTTTCATTATGACCCTTTCCCCTCCTTTTGTGTTTTTTTTTTTTTGAGGTCAGTGGGAATGTATGCAGATAGAAACTCCCAAACTTTTTTGTTTGTTTGTTTACTTTTGGTAAATGTGCTAAGACCCACATTCTCCCTTACCGGTAAGAGGCCAGGGATGCATAAAGCATGATTCACTTGCTTTTCTGAGCATGTGTATGAGGACAAGCACGCACAAAATATTTCCAAGAAAGCCACTCTAGGGGTGGTAGGCTTTGCCATATACTTTGAATACAAGAAAGTCAATAATCCAATCCTGGGATTTGAACTCAAGGTCTGGGTGGTAACCCTGAGCCTCTTTGTGTTCAAGCCTAGTGTTCTATCACTGGAGCCACAGCATCACTTCCAACTTTTTCTCTGTAGTTTATTGGACATCACAGTCTCATGGACTTTCCTGCCCAGGATGGCTTGGAACTGCGATCCTCAGATCTCATGAGTGTCTTGAGTAGCTAGGATTATAGGCATGAGTCACCAGTGCCTGGCATGAGACGTGTTTTAAAATTATTCCTAGCAGGGCTGGGAGTTTGGCCTAGTGGTAGAGTGCTTGCCTAGCATGCACAAAGACCCGGGTTTTATTCCTCAGTACCACATACATAGAAAAAGCCAGAAATGGTGCTGTGACTCAAGTGGCAGAATACTAACCTTGAGGAAAAAGTCCAAGGACAGTGCTCAAGCCCTGAGTTCAAGTCCCAGGACTGGGAAAAAAAAATTCTTAGTAGAGTTTTTCATTTCCCTTCAGAATTATGTGAGATAGTTTAGCTTGTTCTTGCACGTTGAGCTGCTAACTTTATTTTCATCACTAGTTTTGTTCTGGTTTGACTGCCTTTTGAAAACATTTGAGATTTGGTTCTTTTTTTTAAACACGTTAATAAGATTGCTTACATTTTATTAGACTGCAGAGAAAATTATATAAAACTGTAGTCATTGCATCTTCCAAATGCAAAAGTTCTTTCTTAAAAAAAGAGTCAATTAAGTGGGGCACGGTGGCTCATGCCTGTAATCCTAGCTACTCAGAAGGCTGCTGAGGATCAAGGTTCAATGCCAGCCCAGGCACAAAGGGACCTGAGACTCTTATCTCCATTTAACCTCTAGAAAACGGGAAGTGAGGCTTGGCTCAAGGGTAGGGCAGTAGCCTTGAGCTGAAGAACTCAGGAACAATGCCCAGGCTGAGTTCAAGCACCATGACACACAAAAAAAAGAAGAGTCAATTCTATGCAATAGTAGATATAGTATAGATATGCAAGGGATATACATACATACATACATACATACATACATACATACATGCATACATCTATATCTATATCTTCAATCTCCCCAGTGCTGGGATTTCAGGTAAACATCACATGTCCTGTCCTGTCCTGTCCTGTCCTGTCCTGTCCTCTCTTCTCTCTTCTCCTCCTTCAGCTTCTTCTCTTTATCCTCCCTTGCTCTCTTCTCTTTAGGAATTGTGCCTTTCACATGCATAGTGCATGATCTAGCACTGGGCTACACTTCTGGCCCCTACACTTCTTGATTGTGTTGATGACCTTGCCTAATTTAAATTCCTTACTCCATTAAAAAAGACCTTGCCATTGTTGGAGAATGGAAGCTGCAGGAAGTGAGAGATACACAGAGTTCTAGAAGTTGAAGCTCAATCTAGGTGACAGGCTAAGCATCCCATTCAGCATACTCTTCATTAAATACAAACCTATGGGTTCTGAGGGGCAGTGTAGTCCCTGAACTCAGGACACGAAGGCAAGCCGCATTCCTCTGGACTCCCCTTCTTCTCTGGGGTTGAGTGGGTGTCAATCTCCTGACCTGCCTGGCCCCACTCACAAGTCTGAATCTATCTGACTTCTCAGGACCTCCATCTGCCAGTTTCAAGTTTCATTTATCATTTCACCCGGGGAAGTTGGCATCCTCTCAGAACCCTGTTGTGAGGGTTCATGGTCTAGGAAGAGGCGTGAAGAACAGGCTACCCTGGGCTTTGCTATCTAATGACTTTGTCTTGAAAGATCTTTGTAAGGAGTCTGTGTTCCACCCTTGCTCCTTTGTGGCAGGGCAGGGTCTCACTGTTGGTAGTATTTGGTGGTGTTGCTTTGAGATCAGGGCAGCTGGCATGATACCTGGTGTGAGCCTTTCCAGGCAGGTCCTGGCAGGTGCAGTTGCAGCTTCTCCATGGATGGCCCTGGCTCCCACCAGAGGGTCTGCAGAAGAGAAGTGGAAACACTCAGGCTCACTGCTCAGTGGGTGCAGTACTCAGGCTTATCATCAAGACAGGCACAAGACCAGCGGCCTTGTCAGAGCAGGGGCAACTGGTTCTTTCATTAGACTGCCAACCAACTGCATTGTTCCTTTGCAAGCACATCCCCATCGCCTGTATCTTGATTGGGTTATCATGTTATAATCAAGTGACATCAGCAAACTTTATTTCCCAAAGGCCTATGGTTTCAAATACTTGATGAGACAGCTGATAACTTAAGAAAGCATGCTTTCACCAGCATATTTAATTGGTTATGTGTGCTTACCCAGTAAGTTCTAGGAAAGGGAAAATCTCTTAGGAGAAACTCAGAACTTTTTTTTTTTGTCAATTTTTGTGTGTTTCTCCCTGTCTCTGAGTTTTCTCCTTATTTATTCACTCACCCCTCACCACATCCCATGCCTGCATCTGGATCCTATGCATAACACTGCAAATAAAACACTTGTCCACTGAAGTTCAAGTAGAAGAGTTGGAGAATAAACCCACAAGGCAAATGTTCACACTTCGTATGTTTGTAAACACCACAGTGGAAAAACCAAGCAAGGAAGGATTAGATATAGGGAGAGGCAGGGATTGATTGGGGGACAGGAGGCTCTGTATTTAATCCACAGGTTAAAGGAAAGATCTCATTGTGACACAGTCAGACACCAACAGCCCAGAAGAAGCTGCTTCCTATTTTACCAGGGCATTAGAGCCTTAAGGGAAAAGATGTGCAAAGGACCCAGAGGCAGGAAAACTACTGACTGTGCTAGAGAAATAGAGGCCACTGTGGCTAGAGGCAATATCATGAGAGGGAGAGAGGAGGAAGATGGGAGGAGCCAGGCAGAAGAGCCCAGGGTTCCCCCTCCGTCATTTAGCCACTTGGAGTTAATTTTGGAGTCTGTGATATCTGCAAAGAATTAGGTGTCAGAGTTTGCTTCTTTTTTTTTTTTTTTTGAATAGAGTATTTGGAGTATGAACTGAGGGCCAGAGAAGGGTAATATTTGGAAGCCTGCTGGGTGAACCAGGGAGAAGGAAATCCAAAGAAATATGGAACACCTGGGGGGGAGGGGGTCTTTGAAAGGAAAAATGCTGTGCAATAATTTACATTTACACTGGGCTTTGGCAGACAATAATCCCACCACCAAGAACAACCTTTCAACGCTTTAACTAGACTGTCTTAAATCTGCTCAAATCCCTGTGTGCTTCTCAAAGGAGGGAGGAAAGAGCCTAGAAGTTTGGCAGAAGGGAAATCTTAGAGCAGATAATTATGAAGTGGGTTGGCTTAGGCCCTGTTCCTGGCTCTCAGGTAGCTAATGGGAGATGGGCTGTGTGTGTCTCTCTTAGGGGTAAGCAAGCCCACAATGCAGTGGTAGTTGAGCAAGTGCCTTTAGCTTACGACAATTGCTAGGGTTTTTTTTTTTTTTTTTTTTTTTTTTTTTTTTTTTTTGTGGTCCTGGGGCTTGATCTTGGTCTGGGTGCTGTCCTTGAGCTCTTCTGCTCAAGGCTACTGCCTTATCCCTGGGCCTGGGCGTTGTCCCTGAGCTCTTCAACTCAAGGCTACCACCCTACCGTATAGCCAATCCCTACTTCCCATTTTCTAGAGGTTAATTGGAGATAAGAATCTCAGGTTCTTTTGTGCCCAGGCTGGCTTTGAACCTTGATCTTCAGATCTCAGCCTCTCCAGTAGCTAGAATTACAGGTGTGAGCCACTATACCTGGCTACCTGTAATTTGTTATAAGCACCTAAAGGTAGTTTTTTCTTAAAAAAAGCTATTTTTGAGAATTATTGTGTCAAAGATGATTAGTAGAGAATTATATATTTCTATTCTATTGAGATTTTTATATTGGGCTGATTGGATGGACTCAGTCTACCTAGTAGCACTGTGGGATTAAAATTCATGGCATAAAAATTGGGTGCTGGCTGCTTTACCCTGTAATCTTAGCTACTCAGGAGGCTACAATCTGAGGATGTTGGTTCAAAGCTTACCCAGGCAGTCACTCTCTGAGAGACTGGTTATCTCCAATTAACCAGCAAACAGGCCACAGTAGAAGTGTAGCTCAAGTGATAGAGTAACAACCTTGACAGAGAAATCCTAGAAAGATCACAAGACTTGAGTTCAAGTCTTAATATTGGTGTGTGTGTGCGCACATACTTTATGTTATAGAAGAAATAGAAATCCTTGTACATCACAGACTTTCAGAGTTAAAAGGGTTAGAAAATCATATGTGTGTTCTGCTAGTGACAAAGATCTACAATCTTTTCTTCTGCTTTGTCCATTGGAAAGAACAGCTGGGCACCAGGCTATGTGTACTTGTAAACAATTATTAAATTAGCCTGTAGACTTGTCTTCTCCAAGCCGAATGAACTCAGTTCTTTTAACCTTTTCTAAGCATGGTTTTGATTTTCCATCTCTTTAATCATCTCAGTGGTTCTCTTCTGAACCTTCTCCAAGTTCTCCGCGTCCTTCACTTTGCTGTGGAGTTCCCAACTGTTCAAAACGCTCAGCAAAACGTTTTCACGGCCTGGAACCACAGTCTCTGCTTTAATAGCAAAGGTCATTTTTAATAATTTTTTATTGTGATTAATAGAAGGGTTACATTATATTCACCAGATAGAAGGTGCGTAACTTCACAAACACCGATACCCTTTCTCATGACATGGTCCCCATTTCCCTCCCACCCTCCCGCAAAGGTCATTTTCTAAGGTCTTCCTTCCATGTCATTTCCTTTGATCTTATCCTACGGTGCCTCATTCCTTTGATCCTGATAATGTAGAGCGGTAGACACTGTCACCCACCTTTGGTTTTTCAGGGGTGTACTTGGAGATTTGAAGGATTCCTAGGCTATTGTGAATCTAGGGTGCCACCAAATATCATGGCTGAGCTCCCTCTTCCCTCTGTGTGCAAACTCAGGTCTACAAACAATTTCTAAAAGTACACGATCATCTAAACAATTTCCTGCTCGACTTCCCAAGAACTGTTTCCCCCCTATGATAGATGGGTTGATCCATGAATTTCTTATCTCCAAACCTTTCCAAGACCTCCCTTTGACTTATTAACCCCTATGTACTTTGCTTGATGTGTGTTAGGGCTGAGTAGCTCATGTTGAGGACAGTCCAAGAATAAGGATTTGGAGAGATGCTTTTGGAATTGCTTTTATTTGAAAGGCACCAGGTTTTACCTCTAATGATTCATATTGTGATGAAAAAATATTTTTTCCTGTAGGATTCTTAGCTCACTGTTACCATTAAAAGAGGATATTTTATTAAAGAGGGAGAGGGGAGGTCAAATACAAACCCTTGCTGGAGCTGATGCTTATATAACTCTCCTGCCTTCTGCATGTGACCAAAATCTATGCAGGAAGACAAGACTGGTCAGATGGAAGGTCAAGGACTCAAATTCTAGTGTTTATATAGTTTGTTTTATTGTTTTCCATTCTATAAGAGGGATTAAATATTACATTTGCCTTATGCACACAATGATGATCTAGAATACAGAATTCCTGATGATATGTGTTCCATCATCAAAGAGGGATTTTTTTTTAATTAAAAAAGGCTTACTCATAACAAGACAAAAAAAGCTTACTCACCTGGATATTTAGAAAAACATAAACTCATTGTTTGTGTGACAGAATTAATAGGTCAATTAAAATATTTGAATGCATTCCCACACCCATTTAAGTTTAAAAAAATGCTGAGAAAGGCAGTTGATCGTAGCCACTACAGAAGAGAGGAAACAGCTCAATGTTTCCAGACTATGTCTGTTCAGGAATAGTACCTGGGTCGGGAAAGAATGTAATAAACCAGTCTCTCCTGGCCCAACCATTCTGATTTAATTCATTTGAAGTTGAGCCTTGCATTGATTTCGTTTAATACTACTCAGGTGTCTTAAGGAAGTCATGGTGGAGATTTGCTGGGTGAAGAAATGGAAAGAGGTTGGAGTCTGAGGGCCACTGCAGGCCTTTTGAGGGCTTTGGTTTTCCCAGCTTTGATGAGACAGCTCTGATGTTGGGTAGCATTAACGGGCCACGGTTTGAATGAGGCTGGGATGGGAAGTGTATGCATGGCTAGCATCAAGTTCACCATCTTGACTGTGTTAGAAGCAAGTCGAGTTCTTTAGATCTTGGATCTGTTGACTTAGTGTTACAGGACCCTGTCTCTTACTGTCCAGGAGACCTAACCAAGATGGTGGAGCCACTGGACTCTAGTGCAACTGGATTTCTAGGGCTTTCCCTTTTCCTCTAATTCACACATTGAACCCCTGACTACAGATGTGATGGCAGCTGGAAGTAATGCCTTTGGTAGGGAAAGTGTATATTAATGTAAAGCTCTGATGACTGAAATTAGTGCCACAATCTCATTTTCATTTACCATGTAGGAATGTATTGACAAGCTGGAAGTCTGTAGCAAGAAAAAGGAAATAGAAGGACCTTACCAGGGCACAACTATCATTATTTCTCCTTTTTCCTTCTGTTTTCCCTTTTGTCCTCCTCCTCTTCTTCTTCTATTTCTTTTTCATTTCTCCCAATTTTTGTAACATGTGTTATTTTCCCAATGACATTTCCATATATGCTTACAACATACCTTGATCAATCTCATTTCTTTTGATACTTTCTTATTCCTCCCTTTTCCCTCCTTATGGCAATTTCAACATGTTTCCTTGTTCCATTTTCATACATGTATATGAAATTCTTCAACTATATTCATCCTCCTTCACTTTCTCCATTTAGCCACACTTTTAAAATATCCACCCTTGAACAAAACCCATTTTACCTTACCATTACTTTAAAAAAATCATTTTCTATTTATTCAAAGGGATTTCACCATGGCATTTCACACATGTGTATATTATACAAATGAATCTCATCTATTAATCTTTCCTCACCTCTCCAATTCCCTATTGCTCAACTGTTTTCAGTGAGGTTCATTATGCCATATTCATAAGCAGATGTAATATATTTTAATATTATTCACTCTTTTTTTATTCTTTTTTTCCTCCTCCTCTTCTTAATCTAACTACAGACATGTTTGTAATCATTGGATTTATGATCATGTACATCTTAATATATAGGCTTACTTTCCCCCCCCCAATCCAAAGCTTTTATTCCCAGTGATTTTTTTATATGAGAGGCATATAAACATACTCATGTATGAATGTACATCTTCAACATACTGTAGACATATATGTGTGTATATATGTATATATACACATGTCATTTCACTACAAATTGGGAATAGGCTTACTTTTTAATTATGGCTTCTACATATGAAAAAAATGACTTTTGTCCTCTGAAGCTGGCTTACATTGGCTCTTCAGTTTCACCCATTTACCTGAAAATGACATAATTTCATTCTTCTTTATGGCTGAATAAGACTGCATTGTATATATTGCACATTTTTTCCCTCTTACTCATTGGTTGATGGGCACCTAGGTTAATTCCATAGTTTGGCTGCACTAAGGGTGAGGGTGCAAGGATTGCTATTATATTTCAATTTCCGTTTCTTTGGATATATGTACAAGAATGGTATGATGAATCAATTAGGAAAATCTATAATTTTCTGAGCAGCGTCCATACTGATTTCCATAGTGGATACATGAATTCACATTTCCAGAATAGTGCAACATTGTTCCCAGCATTTATTATTGTTTGTGTTCTTGGTAATTGGTGTTTGAATTCAGGGCCTTTCACTTGATTGGCTGGCTTGCTCAAATGGCTGGTGTTCTGTCACTTGAGCCACATTCCCAGCTTGGCTTATCTACTTG
Source organism: Megascapheus bottae (assembly GCF_031878675.1). Classification (NCBI taxonomy): domain Eukaryota; kingdom Metazoa; phylum Chordata; class Mammalia; order Rodentia; family Geomyidae; genus Megascapheus; species Megascapheus bottae. Next base: position 32,551,693 of record NC_143530.1, on the reverse strand, counting down.
TTATTTTGAAGATGGACTCTTACAGACTTTTCTGCCTAGGCTAGCTTTGAATTGTGAGCCTTTGTATCTCAGCCTTCTAAGGAGCTAGAATCACAAGAATTAGCTATTGGTGTCTGTTCTTAATGATAGTCATGCAGACAGATGAAACATTTTTTTTTGGCTCTGTGTGTGTGTGTGTGTGTGTGTGTGTGTAGAACTACTGGGGACCTTGCACTTGCTAGGTGTTCTTGTGAGTCATGTCTCTAGCCCTTCAATGATGTTTTGATTTGTATTTCCTTTACGGTTAAGAATGTTAAGGGTTGTGGAGCATGGCTTAGTGGTAGAGTGTTTGTCTAGAATAAACAAAGCCATAGGTTCAGTTCCTCAGTACCACATACACAGAAAAAGCCAGCAGTGGTATTGTGGCTCAAGAATGTTGAAAAAGAGGGGCTGGGAGTTTGGCCTAGTGGTTAAAGTGCTTGCCTAGCATGCATGAAGACCCGGGTTCGATTCCTCGGTACCACATACATAGAAAAAAGCCAGAAGTGGTGCTGAGGCTCAAGTGGTAGAGCTCTAGCCTTGAGAAAGTCCAAGGACAGTGCTCAGGCCCTGAGCTCAAGCCCAGGACTGGCAAAAAAAAAAAAAAAAAGAATGTTGAAAAAGTTTAACTCTTTTAGTCATTTCTCTGATTATTAAGTGGGCTAATTATTCTTTTTATTTATATGTGTGTGCTTATACTGCATTTGAATTCAGGGCCTCATGTTTACTTGCTTTTTCACTCATAGATGATACTCTACTCCTTGAACGATGCCCTCACTTCTAACTTTTGTTAGTTGGAGATGAAGGTCTCATGAATTTGTGTGCCTGAACTGGTTTTGGAGCCAAACCCTCAGATCTGGGCCTTTTGATTAGCTAGGATTACAGATGTGAGCCACTGGGTCCTAGCTTATCTATCCTCTTTAGTATTTAATTTTGGAGCCCTGTACACATTGTAAATAAGAATTCCTGGTAGATAAGATATCCTGTAGATAAGAATAACTGTTGAAGTTTCTTCCCCATCTATGTTTTCTTTTTGATTTTCTGCTGCGCAGAATCCTTCTACTTTGATACAATCCTATTTTTGATTATATTTTGAGCAACAGTAGGCCCTGAGTTCAAGCCCCATGAAAGAAAGAAAGAAAGAAAGAAAGAAAGAAAAGAAAGGAAAAGAAAAAGAAAAGAAACAGCAAGAAGCTACACATCAGTGGCTCACGCCCGTAATCCTAGCTAGTCAGTAAGCTGAAATCTGAGAATGAAGGTTTAAAGACAGCCCAGGCAGAAAAGTCTAGCATGAAATACTCATCCAATTCCCCACTAAAAGCCAGAAGTGGAGCTGTGGCTCAAGTAGTAGAGCCCAAGCCTTGAGCCCAGAAGCTCATGGACAGTACCGAGGCTCTGAGTTCAAGCCCTCAGGACTAGCACAAAACTAAACTAAACTAAAGAAATAGAAAAGAGCACAGTGTTGTGATATAACATTTGAGAGGCTGAGTTTGAAGTTAGCCTGGGCTACAGAGCAAAAAAAACGGGGGAGGGGGCAAGAAATAATAGTCGCTCACAGGTTTATATTATTAGTAAAAGAAGAGCTGCCGATAATTTGCTTGAACAGGCTCCATAAATCCTCAGGGCTAGTCTCCCTTCCCCACAGCCAGTTCTGAGAACTTCAAGAATGGCCCAGTTTCTGTAGAAAAGTCCTGCTGACAGCACAGGCCCGAATGTCTGCTCTCACCCTTGACACCTGAAACTTGCTGCTCTCTGTGTTGTGGTCCAGAGTTAGTGATAAAACAATTGGATCTATTTGATTTGCAGTTACCAATAGCTTTGGGTTAAATAATTGGGGATGTCTTCTTCATAATGACTTAGGAGTGAGAAACAAAACAAAACAAAAAACTAGAGCAACCAGAGCCCATCTTATTTGTTTATTGGAGATCTTTATGGTCAAAGGCTTCTCTCCCCCAAGGAACATAAGGTATGGAGAGTGTGGGAGAGGAATGAGATGTCATCCTGACATTTCATTTGAAGAAAGAATGTAGGAAAACCAGCTCGTACCTGTGATTAGAGCACTTGAGAGGCTGAGGCAGGAGGATCTTGAGTTTGAGACCAATCTGGGCTAAGTAACCTCAAAACAAAACAAAATGAAGAACAAAAGGAAGGAGGAAGGAAAGAAAGGAAGAGGAAAGGGGAGGGGGAGGGAAGGAGTAAGGGAGGAAATAAGGAAGGGCCTCAGAATAGTCTGGTATCTTCCAGGAAGGAGCAGTAAGTGGCTGGATGACTTGTTAATTGTAATAGAGGAGGTTCTCTGTGCCTTTTTCCATAAGCCATCCCACATAAACAATATTTTCCCAGAAGTAATATTAATCTGTCTGCCACTAGATTAACACATGGGACAGACAGATTTGGGATGGAAAGCAGATGTAATCTTCCAGTGAGTTAGTAAGAAGAACATGACTTTCAGAACATTAGGCCTTAGAGTGGTGTTAGCTGGGCAGGGTGGGTGATGGGAGAAATTCTAAGGTACTGCTAGAGTTGCAAAGACATTGCAATTCCAGACAACTCACACACTATTCATCTAGCATGTTTGTTATTTAAATGTTCTAAAGCAAAGTCATGGGTTTACCAATTAAGACAACAAAGGGCCAAATTATCCAGAATCTATAGAGCTTAGAAAGGTGATCTGAAACATTTGGCTCTATTTGATGGCAAAGATCTTAGGGCCTTTTGAATTGCAATGAAAAATTTCCTCAAGCATCTGAGACAATTACAAAAATGAAAACCGAGTTTATTGTACTCAGGATGATATTGGAAGTTTGGCCCAAGATGTAAATATTATATGGTTTTGAAAGAATCACCAAACTTGCAATAAATCCTTTAAATCTTTCATTTTTTTCCCCTTAGAAAATCGTGAGGTTTAATCTCCAGTGCAGGGCTGGAACTATGCACCACACCTATCAGATTAGACCAAAGTCAGCGAGAAAGGAGAGCTGTGACTCAGTGACTTTAGTGACTCAAAGAGGAGAGAGGTTGTAGTCTTGAGTAAGGCCTTTGTCACACCTTGCCTGAAGCCACCCTATGGCCTCCTGTCCCCTCAGAAAGGCTGAGAGACTATATCTGCTGTCTCTGCTAAATCAAGGCTTATGCTTTTTTGCTGTTGTTTTGACACGCAAGTTTTATCCATTGGGAGGGGGATGGGTACCGATTAAAACCATCAGCTTCTTCTGTCAAAAGTAATTGGAACACACCATTCATCTTCTCCATTGGTCAATCCCACACATGGAATGGTTTCCTAACATCGCTTCCTACTTACCATGTCTCCATGTTTAAATCCACAGTCTACAGTCCTCTTCCCTTCTTCTTTGCCCCATAGATCAAAACTGTCATAGAAATCACAGACTTCAATCGATTTCCTGTTATCTACCTGTCTAACATCCTCCCCACTGCTAAATCGTGAGGTGACTACAAGGTGGTTAGTTAAAATCTGGTTCTAAGGATCAGTTCACATTAATTAACACCTAGCTCGTTTGGTTTCCCAGGGATCTTAGCAAAACCTCATCTTCCTTGCTCAAAGATGATTGTGATTCTCAGATACCTTTCTATAAACCAGAGATTTTATGTGGGATCTAGTGTTTGGCAAATTACACACTAGCACAGATTTTTTTTTTTTTTTTTTTGCCAGTCCTGGGCTTGAGCTCAGGGCCTGAGCACTGTTCTTGGACTTTCTCAAGGCTAGAGCTCTACCACTTGAGCCACAGCAGCACTTCTGGCTTTTTTTATGTATGTGGTACTGAAGAATTGAACCCGAGGCTTTGTACATGCTAGGCAAGCACTCTACCACTAGGCCAAACTCCCGGCCTCAAGCACAGATTTTTGAAAGAATATAAATAGCTCAATAGGTACAATTTCAGGTACCATCCAAGTTCTAAGGAATCTTTGCCAGTGGGTTTTTTTTTTAATCTGTGTGGAGCAGTACATTCTAGGAGCATTTGTTCTGAATGACTGGCATTTCTGAAAGCAGATACTATTGTAAAAAATGCAGCTTAGGAGAGTTCCATTTATTTATCAACGCTTTCATGCAAGACAAATATTCGGTTAAAGACAGCATGCTTCAGGCTTCTGATTAGATCACAGAAGTATAAATATCACAGGACTTTTATGTGTTTGTACAATGGGAAGCCGCAGAGTTCTTTCCTCTGACCCCCTTCTTTTTAATATAAGCTGTTTACAGAAGCATACGATTTTTTTTCTTGACACTCTTCTTGTTCTCTGGTTTGCATTACTTGAATAAGACATGGGTTTACAGATCCTATCGAAATTCGCAAACAAAACAACCCACCCACCTTTTAAGATCCAGCTCTGCATCAGGGATGGATGGGAATGCTCAGTCTCAAGGGGGTCTAGGAATGGAAGCTACAAAGGAGTGATGTGTGCCAACATCCGGACCTAAAGGTGCATCCTACTTTATTGTCCAGCAAGCTCTCCTTGCATAATGGGAATGTTAAGACTCCTCGGCTAGATTTACGCCTTAAAAAAAAAATAATGGTTTGCATACTGTGCAGTGATTTGTAAAATGTGAATGCCTACAAAAGCCGTGGTTACCCAGCATAACATTATCTTATTTTTAGTTACACAACCAGTAAAACAGCTGGAGGTCTAAAATCATGGCCTAGCACTAAATGCATTACTACATTTTACCCATGTCCTTTCAGTGAGGCGATGGGAAAAAAGTGGAGTGATTACAGACAAATTAACACTTTCCATTTTAATAGAGAAGCCAGGCCTACATAAAAGCATTGGAATTAGAATGTGTGCCAGATAGATATTGTACAGCATCTAATGTGCAGTGAGACCACACTAATAGACAACTGTATTTTCGCATCAAATGAACCTTTGTTCATTAGTCAAGAGATAATATCTATCTGATTAGACTAAAGAAGTTACCAGTAAAATATTTTACTTTACAGCTTCTTTAACATAGTTAATAGAGCCATCTTGGCAATAATAGCAAAATATAATTGGCACTTAGGAGCTGTGCTTATTTTTGTTTTCTTTGTAAAAGCATGAAGTTTGTTCTGTTACATGGAACTCCTTTATCTTCAAGCCCAGTCAGTAGTTGACTTGTTGCAGAACCACCCCCCCAAAAAAATATTAAATGCTGCCATAGGACATTGGCTTCTTAGACTACAAGAATGCAATATCCATGCAGTCTAATCCAAGATGTTTCACCAAAACACACACACACACACACACACACATACACACACACACACCATGGCAAATAGGCTCACAATCTGAAGCAAATACATTCATTTGATATAAAAATTGTGAGAGATTTTGCTGTGTGCTAGTGATTTACACCTGTATCCTCAGTACAGATCTCAGGCTGACATCTGAGGATTGTGATTTGAAGCCCACAAAGGCAGGAAAGTCTGCGTGAGACTTATCAAGTAGAGGTGTGGCTCGGTGGTAGAGAATGAAAAAAAAGAATGAAAAAGCCAAGGGATAGAGTCCAGGCCCTGAGTTCAAGCTTCACTACTGAAACCAAAGTGGGGAAAAGAAGGGGTTTTCCAGGGAGTAGGATGACTTTATTTCCATCATGGGGCTGTGTGTAGCAGCTGCTTGCAGTAGGGAGTGATTTTGGATTCGGAATGTCATCCAATGGCCCAGGTGTTGAAAGCTTGGTCCCTGGCTTGTTGGGAAAATGTCTTTAAGAGATGGACCTACTAAAGGATGTAGATCACTGGAGCTCTGCTCTTGAAGGGGCTCATAGGACTTTCTTTCCTGCTCTAGCTGTTAGGTGACTGGCTCTGCTTTGCCACAAGCTCCCAGCTCTCATCACGAGCTGCTGCCTCTCCACAGGCCAAAGTTCTGCCATGGAACCATGAACCAAGGGAGGCCTCCCTCACCCCTTTTTCTTTCCCCCTTCTGCCCCTTCCCCTCTTCTCCCTCTCCACCTTTTCCTTCCCTCACTCCTCTTTCTCCTTTTTCCCTTGCCCTTTTCCTCTCCCTCTTTCTCCTTCCTCTCCTTTCCTTCTTCCTTTATCTCTCCCTTTTCTCCCTCTTTCTTCTCCCCCTCTCTTTCTCTCTTCCTTTCTTTCTCCCACTCCATCTTCATTTCCTTTCTCTCCCACCCCATCTCCTTCTTCTCTTCTCTCCCTGGTCTTTCTCTCTCTCCCTTTCCTCTCCTCCTTCCTTCCACTCTCCTCTTACTCCCTGCTTCATCTCCTCTCTCTCTCCCCTCTCAAATATATATATATATATATGTGTGTGTCTATATATATGTATCTATATATCTGTATATCTATGTATCTATCTTGGGGAAGGAAGATGAACTAACATAGAATGGATAAGTCCCTACTTACAGTCTATTTATGATTGTGACTTTACCATATACCATTCTGAATTTTGAATTTGGGTCTTTTTCCTGCCTAGCAATATGAGTGTGTGTGATCTTTTCTCCAGATACAGTAGCAGCAAGCAAAGCTCCTACATAGTGTGGATCAAATGCAGTTTTGACTTAAGGATAATTTCAATGTATGTATGCTCAGGGTACAAGAATGTAATCATATCTTAAACTGCCAGCCTTTGGACCTGAGCTTCCTGGGTAGGTAGATTGACAGATGGGAACCACAAATGTTTGACTAAAATTAATGTTTCTAAAAAAGATGTTTTATTATTATTAGTTTGCTTGTTTAAATTCTCTTTAAAAAGTTAAGTTTGTTGGTTTTAAGTTTCTTTTAAATGCTCTTTTCTCCCTGGGTATATTAAGATAATCAAATTATGTTCTCTTTATGAATGTAAGTGGTAAATTGAACTAGTCATTTTTAAAACAGTATTCCAAAGATAAGTCCAATTTCATCTGTTTTGTTTTGTTTTTGCTTGTTTGTTTTGACATTGTTTTGCTGGTTGGCCTTGAACTTACGATCCTTCTGCCGCTACTTTCAAAGGGGCTGGGATTTTAAGTGTGTGGGCTCTGGTTTGGTCAGTTTTAAACACATACCTGTTTTAAGTATAAAACTTTTATTTTCTTGGGTGAGAATCCTGTACTAGCCTTTTCATTGGTAATCTCTGCTTGGCAAAAGCATTGCCAAAGGACTTGAGAATGTTTCTACCTTTTCTCTTTCCTAGAGAAATGGATAAAATTGGGAGAAGATTTTATTCCATTTTATTTATTTTTTTTAGCATACATCAATTACACTAGGGGAGATTTCCTGTGCCATTTCCACACATGCTTAACATGTATTTCAATCAATCTCATCCCCTCTATTATTCTCCTTTGACTCTTTCCCCCTCTGAAAACAGTTTCAACAGATTTCATTGTTTTATTGTCACACATACAAACTATCCATTTTGACCATATCCCTTTATTTCACAAAACTATAAATTCTTTAAAAATTCCTAAATTTACCACAAATCAGGAAGAGGTTATTGTCTTTAGGAGAAAAATTTGGTTAAATTAATGACCATATAATTAATTTGGCCTTCTGGCTCTTTTGGAATTAGTGAGTTATATTTCTTTCTGTAAATGTCTCCCTTTGGTAACATTTTTGAAATGTATTGGCTTTTTCTTCTTATATTTTATTATCTTGATAGAGCTTTCTAGCATCTATAGTTAAGTGTCTCTCTCTATTCATCCTGATAATGTTTTGTCTTTTCTTCTGACTATTCTTACAAGAGAGCATCAATGGAGAATTCTCAGAGCTCCAACTGGGGCTTTTTTGGTCTCCATTGAATGTTTCGTCTCATTTTATTGGATTCTTTCATTTGATTTCTGTTTAACACTTATACTTTGCTTCTATTTTTTTTGTGTGTGTGTGTGTGGGAGGGGGGACATAGGGCTTGAACTTGGCCTGGGTGCTGTCCCTGAGTTCTTCAGCTCAAGGCTACACCCCTACCCTTGAGCCAAGCCCCACTTCCCGTTTTCTATTTTCTAGAGGTTAGAGTTCAGAGTCTCAGGTCCTTTTGTGTCCCAGCTGGCTTTGAACCTTGATCCACAGACCTCAGCCTCCTGAGTAGCTAAGATTACAGGAGTGAGCCACCACACCTACCCGGCTGCTTCTAATTTTTTTTTTTCCAGTCCTGGGCTTCAGCTCAGGGCTTGAGCGCTGTCCTTGGATTTTCTCAAGGTTAGGGCTCTACCACTCGAGCCACAGCACCACTTCTGGCTTTTTGCTACGTATGTGGTACTGAGGAATCGAACCCAGGTCTTCATGCATACTAGGCAAGCACTCTACCACTAGGCCAAACTCCCGGCCCCTGCTTCTAATTTTTTAAGTATGGTTTTATTGTATTTTATTTAACTTCTTTATATTCCTGCCCCTTTCTCCATGTAAACATTTAAAATAAAACAAAATAAACATTTCTATTTCAGTTACGTCTCATGTTTGAAAGCATTTTTTATTTGAGTCTTTCCTATTTTTTCATAATTACAGGTGTATGTAGACACATGTAGGGTCATTGATTATTTAAAGGCCTGGCTTAAGTTTCCAAATTAATGATCTTTTGTTTGCTTTATTTTCCTTTTCTTTAAAAATTTTTTTCCCAATAGTGGGAAATAACTTTTCTTTATGATATGAATTTTGAAATGTGTTGAGACTTGATTTATGATGTTATAATGGTCCATGTAAAACATAGGCTGTTTTTCTTCTAAAGAATAAACATATTTTTTCAATGTTAGATAGCATATAAATTCAAATGTGTTAGTTAGATTGCTAAAATACATTGTATTCAAATTTAATTTTTCTTTTTTTTTTTGTGCCAGTACTGAGGCTTAAACTCAGAGTCTGGGTGTCGTCCTGAGCTTTTCTGCTCAAAACTAGCAGTCTACCATTTGAGCCAACAGGTCTGCTTCTGGCTATTTTGGTAGTTAATTGGAGGTAAGAGTATCACAGACTTTTCCTTCCTGGGCTGGCTTTGAATTTCGATTCTCAAATCTCAGCCTCCTGATTAGTTAGAATTACAGGCATGACTTATCAGTGCCTGGCTATTTTAATTTTTGAAAGTCTTTATTAGCTTGATTTAACAATGATAGAAAGGTCAATGTTGAATATTCTATAAAGCTGGTTGATTTGTGAATTTATTCTTACAGTTTTGTTAAGATTGTTTCGCTTTTATTATTAGCTATATTTTAGGATCTTTTATGCTGGGGCTTGAACTCAAGGCTCCACATGCTTAGGAAGTGCTTTTATATAACATATGGCTTCGTTCTAGATGTGTGTGTGTGTGTGTGTGTGTGTGTGTGTGTGTGTGACAGAGAGAGAGACAGAGAGAAAGAGAGGCAAAGAGAGTGAAAGAGAGACAGAAAGAGAGAAAGAGATGGGGGGACTGGGCTCTTCTGGCTATTTAGTGGTTAGTAGGGGATCTTATGGACTTTCTAGCCTGAGATGGCTTGGAACCATGATCCTTAGATTTCAGCCTCCTGAGTATCTAGGATTATAAGTGTAAGCCATTGGCACCCTATTTAGAATTTTTATTTTAGTGTGTGTACATATATATGCAGGCATAAAACAAAACAAAGATTTGTATTTAGTTCTTAAAAAATGTCCTTTATCTATAGTGTCCTTAGTAGCCAATGAGAGAATGAACCTAGGAACCTTCCAAAGATTGTTTGAATATAGCAAGGCACCTGTGGCTTCTGTCTGAAATCCTATCTACCCAGAAGGTTGATCTGAGAACTGAAGTTCAAAACCAGCCTGGGCAGGAAAGGGTATCCAAAAGCTGGAAGTGAAACTGTGGCTCAAGTGGTAAGAGCGCTAGCCTTTAACAAAAAAGTTTAGGGACATTACTGAGGCCCAGAGTTCAAACCTCAGGAGTAGCACACACACACACACACACACACACACACACACACACACACGCATGCACACACACACACGCATGCATGCACACGCACAATCTATACATCTCTAGATGAATGCCAACACCTAATACAATGTAAATCCTATATAAATATTTGTTATACTATATCGAATGAAAAAAGCCAATATATGATCAGGACTGATGTAATTTGGGGGTACTATTTTCTTTCACTGGTAGCTGAATGAACAGATGGGGAGTGTGTGGATATGGAAGATTGAGTGCACTCACTCTCTGGATGGCTTTGTCTAAGGTCATCAGTCCAAGTCCATTAAGACACTGGCCATCCCCCATTGCGACCTTCAATCCAGACCTCTATCCGCCTTCCTGACTTTTCCAGATGGACATCTAAGATCTCAAATTGACATTTGTCATTCAAATTGATTTCTCCTTTTAGTTTTCATCTGGTAGTTAATGGCAACTTTATCCTTCCAGCTCCTTTAAAGTCAGAGTCATCATGGGCTCCTCTTTTTCTCTCCACCTTTACTTCATCCATACTATCTTGACAATTTCATCTTGAGACTATATCCAGAATCTGACCATTTCTTTTCACTGCTATGGTAACCTATCTCACTCATGCCAATATAACGCTTATATACCTACCTGGGCTGGGAGTGTAGCTTGGTGGTAGAGCAGTTGCCTAACATGTGAAAAGACTGCAGTTCCATTTCTAAGCCTTGGAAAAAAAAGGCCCAATTTTTTTTTTTTTTCTGTTCCTGCAATTGCCCTTTCAGTTTCTTCCTAGCCCAGCAGCCAGGGTGTCCTGCTCAGATGTCATTCAGATCCTATCATCCCACTGGATACAGTCCTCCAGAGTAAAAGCCTAGGTCTTTGCAATAGGGTAAGGCCTGGCAATCTGGTTCCCATTACTTCTCTGACCTCATTTCCTCCTACTATCCCCACTCTGCTCCAGCCACACTGTTCTGGCCATTTCCTCAGCATTCTTTCCCCTTCAAGGCATCTGGTGCAGCGCCCATGTGTTATCTCCTTCAGTCTTCCACTCCACTGTCCACTCGACATGGTGGGAGGGTTTTGGGGTCACTGCAGTTAAGACAGTTACTTCGCTCTCCAATTTTCCTTCTCCATTCACCACTTTGCAGGTCTCTCTCACAAGCATTTTTTTTCAGCTTGCTTCTTTTGCTTGATAGCTGACACTGATAGAATATTAACTTCCTCAGGTGGGGTGTTATATGCATTTTATTTATTGATGTTAGTAGAACAATGACAAATACTAAGCATTCAACATGTAGTTGTTGAATGGGTGGGTAAGAAAATAGAATAGTATTTGTGGAGAAAGACTGACAGATTGCAAAAATAAGATATGAAGGGATAATTACAGGGCTCAGATATTACCTTCTTTCAACAGAGAAAAGGGGTTCATAATATATAGATATGTATATGAAATATATGATATACCTTGAGATGTAGCTATTTATTAAAAATGCATTTAGTGAGTGCTCATTGTTTTCCAAGTTCTCTGGGTCCTTGTGATAATGTTCCTTCTGCGTGCTGCTTTAAGCTGTGGAAACAAATCTCTCATTTAGTTTTTTTTTCTGACTCTACTTTGACCATAATTATTTATTTCTCAATTTTTCCATTTTCTACATGTCTTTGTTTTGGTCTCACTTTTGGTACTCAAATCAGAACAATTTTATATAAACAGACTTGATTATTACAAAAATGATGATTGCTTTGATGATTACATGCTCACTTAACTTTTATGAATCTCATTTCTGAAGCAACTTTCAAGAATAAACTCTTCCTAAGTCATTTTTGTTCATATGGGTAGTCAGAATCATTAACTTTCTTTCTCATCTTTCTCATGTTGTCATTATGTATTATTATTTTCCTACTAGTTTAGTGTATTTTCCTATTAATTATGTATTATGAATATATTTTTCTATTAGTTTAGTGTATACCAAAGGTATAACTTCCACCACAAACTTGAGTGTGCAAAACACATAACTTGAAAAAAGAAACCCTTCACTTAATTTTTAAATTGGGCCCTAATCCACTAATGATAGGCTCTAAAGCTTAGCCAATTAGGGGGCAATTCTCTGTGGAGATGCATTAGAGATTCAGAGCAGAGCTATGGATTTTCAGTAAATCCAAGGGAAGAGGGCCTGGTTTTCTGTCTGAGCTCAGTTCATCTGATTTTCAGGTTTGTTCTGGCCCACTAGCTCTCTCAAGCCTTTTGTTCCCCATGGGAAGCAGGAAGGCTTCAGATAGAATCGCAGGTTCTCAGCAGCTCCAATCAGTGGGCTTCCTCAGATTCACACTATGGCCTTCTTTGGTTGACACACAATACTGGCAAAAGTGACTTCTTGAGGTTTCTCCACCTCCTAGGCTTCCCCTAGTAATGTCAGTGTCTTCTGTGCTCAGATTTCTCTTACCTGAAATTTCTATCCATTTCCTTCCTCCAGAACTGCCTTTAAGCCTTGGTCATAGGGTAGAGTAGAGGGAACGTTCTTATATATCTGTACCACCATCTGAATGTATTATCTCCCTAATTCCCCACCCTAGCCAATGGAGCTATCATTGAACTATCAGCTGTACCCTTGCCAGTCTACTGTGCATGCCAGAAACTTGATGCGCTTCAGTAGGCTTCGCTTAAATGAAACTCAGACACCCAGTTTTTGAAATCAAATCCTTTGGTGCTGTGACTAGTATCTCTGCTGTCAGTCTCACAGGTCAATATCGTGTCTGATTGGGTTCCTTCTTTCTGTGTTTTGCTAGAACTCTGATATTTTGGAAGGCCAGCGGCCCTTCAGATTTAGTTGGTATCTAGGAATGCAGGTAGAGTGTGGGAGGCAATGATAAAGAAAGAGGGGAACAAGGGTCATATTTATTCCCAAGACCACACTTTTATAGCCTGTCTTAAAAGTATTTTGCTTTTTGGATTATATTATCCATGAGGTGGTTGATTTCTTTACCTACTGTTCTTCTGGGTATAGTCTCAAGTATTTACTTATCTTTGTTTATTTTATGATTTGGTTATTCTTGGTTGACTTAGAGTGTTAGAACCTGTGTGTGTGTGTGTGTGTGTGTGTGTGTGTGTGTGTGTGTGTGTGTGTGTGTGTGTAAGGTGGATGGTTACTGGGGCTCTTAACCCCCAAGTGCTTTTGCTCGACTTTTTCACTTAAGGCTAGTGCTCTACCAGTTGGACAACACCTCCACTCTATAGCCTTTTGCTGGTGAATTGGATACAAGAGTTTCATGGACTCTTCTGCCTAGATGAGTTCTGAAGGTTGAGTCTTGGGTCTTAGCCTCTCGAGTAGCTAGGATTATAGGTACCAGTCGTCAGTGCCTGTCTTATCTATGAGTTTTCTTTATTCAACTGCAATTTTTTTCATATCTAAGGAGTGTGAGAACCTCATTTCAATCCTAATAAAGAACATTTTAGACAAAACATCAGAAATCAGCTGTGTATTTTTTTTTAATTGTTATAAAGGCGATATACAGAAGGGGCTGCAGTGGCACAAATCAGATAAAGAGTATGTTGCTCTTCAGACAAAGTTACCCTCCACTGAGTATTTAAAGAACTGATGAACGCCGAAGAAAAGAAAAAAAAGCCGGATATATTTACAGAAAACAAAAAAATCGGTAAACATGTATTCTCGTATCTGTTTGTTTTGGAGCCAATGATTTGATTTTCTGCTTACTGGTTATAAAACTATTAACTATGGAGCTTTCTAGACTAAAAGAAAAGATGGCGAAAGAGAAGGCCTCTATCTATGCTATGCTGAAAATCTTTGATGTCTGTCCAGGAGCGACTGTGAGTCCCACTTATCCCCTGTGATCTGAACAGACCATCTGCTGACTCTGAATTTCAGTACAGCCTGGACACACAGGTGTTCTGGGAGAAGCTATGGATTCAGGCATGACACACACTGGGAGGTTTAAGAACATCCTTCCTGCAGGCTTCCTTTAGCATCCTCCTCTCTGCATTTGCTGCCTGAGAACAGCAACTGTCTGCAGCATGTAGACTCCTGGGACTGGGGGTCTGGGTAGGATAGAGTGAGAGAGACAGACAGAGAAGCCATCCATTCTCCATCCTCCAATTTAACCTTTCAAGTGTGGAAGGTATTTAAAAAAAAAAAAACAGTTACATCTTTGCTGAGCTTCTGCAGGTCTTTTTATTTGTCATTACTCCCTAAACAACAGTAACAATGATTCACACAGTCTATAAATTGCATTAGGCATTAGAAGTCCTCTAGAGATTATTTAAAGCGAATAAGAGGATGCATATAATTTCTATGTGAAGGCTGTGCTTCCTATAGAAGACTTATTAAACATCACAAGTTGGTTCCAGAACCATCCCTGAGGGATTCTTAGGGGTCTCTGTGTATACCTGCTTTGAAGATCTCAGTGAACCAATATCCATTCCTTCTAAAATGGAGTGACTTTGAATTTTCCCTAAATTGCATTATGGGGAAACAAACAAACAAAACCCCCAACTCAGCCAGAAAACAATTCTGAAAATAAGTTGCTTGTTGGGTAAGGAACATTATATTGAACTCAATTTTAAAATATTATATTGTGGTCGATTTTGAATTCTCTAATCTTTATCCTTAATCCTATGTGCTGATAAAATGACTGAGACCAGGCATATTCTAATCACAGCCAGAAAAAAAAAGTCGGGACAGATAGCTACTTTGATTTAAATCATTTAAAAAACTTTGAAAAACTACAAATTCTGGAGGAAATATTCACAGTACCAGAGAGAGAGAGAGAGAGAGAGAGAGAGAGAGAGAGAGAGAGAGAGAGAGAGAGAGAGAGAGAGAGAGAGAGAGAGAGAGAGAGAGAGAGAGAGAGAGAAAGAGAGAGAGAGAAAGAGAGAGAGAATACAAATAAAAGTTGGTTAAAATAAAGCTATCTGGCTTTGCCCTCTTCTTTCCCTAATAACAGAGCATTTACTGGACGAAACAAAGTAGGATCTGACATTTTCAGCATGCATAATGTACACAAGTTGGATCTCTAGTTTCAGGGTTCAAATGTGTGGTCTCACTGTAATCTTTATGATGGCCTCTTCCACAGCTTAAGAGTTTACATTTCAGAATTAGTCAAAGCAAAATTTTCAAAAAAAAGGATGGTAAAGTAAATGCAAATACAAGCCCCTTTGAGGATGTCATTTAGAGGGTATATGTTTGGTATTATAAGAAGACCAACAAAGGCACCTGAGGGAGCCTGCTATCTTCCATGCACAGGGACTTGTTTATGACTGAGTGAGGGCTGCGCCATCCCCAGCTGTCTGGACCCTGTCTGGACATCTGGTTTTAATAGTTTCCAGGCCTGCTGGAGGGGACATTATCACATGGAATGGGAGGAAAGATCAGGCCGCTTGGCGATGCTCAGTAGAGTTTTGATAGTTCTTCATTTCGCATGGTCTGAGATTGCAGTGCTTTGTGGAAAAGAAGACCCTGGAAACAGGGTTACGACATCCATTCTGTGATGACCTCCCATCTCTTGTTTCTTGATATGGTAACATTACTAGGGGGAGGGTGGGATCGTACTTTTTTGGTTTTTGTTTTGTTCCTGTACTGGAGTATTTGAGAGCAGGCAACTTATAAGGGAAGAACTTTATTCTAGAGTTCTGTACCTGCTAGGGTCTGGAAAGTCCAAGGACATGGTCCCTCAAGTCATAGTGGAGGCAGGATTTTTTTTTCCCCTTCTAGTAGATAAGTCTTGTCATCTCACTTTCTATTCGGCTTCCTTGAATGCTACCTGGCACACAAAAGCAGTCAAGTACATGGTCGTCTGGTAAAGACACAGATTAATAAGTGAAGAGAATAGTTCTAGGTGGCAGGACAACAGATAGGGAGACCTTCAGACTAATGGTCAGGAATGGAGGAAGAGGGGTAATAAGACAATGTAAGCAGTTGAGTTCTATTTAAAAGTATTTTATCATTTATATGTATCAAATGTATGTTAATTGTCTAAAAGGGCTTCATTGTGATTTTGCAGACATGCACCTGTCATTGGAGTTCTGAGAGAACAAAGAGGAAATAGGGTTTCATGGAAAATATGGGACTGTACCCCAAAGCAAGAGAGGAGGCGGTACATGAGGCCTAGGCTAAGTGGAATGGGATGGGTGAATTACGAAAGCAAAGTTATGACTGAGGAGTGGTTACTTCAAATGCAAGAGGGGAAATGAGTTTGATGCAATCAATTCTGAGGTTTGCTAAATACCTGGTGAGGCATTGTGAGACAAAATTGGGATGAGCTCAGAATATTGACAGAATATTCTGGCCTGAGATCTATCAAGGGCACTGGGAGGTGAATGGGAGCTTTGCTGCTTTGGAAGGCTTAGGAATCTGAGAAACTAAAATCTCAGACTGACAAGGTAGGTATTGCAACAGTAAAGGGATCACACAATGAATGCTGGGAATGGGAAAGGAACAACTGATTTAACAGCATTTTGAGGAATATACCAAGAATGTTTTGCCATTAATGGAATGGAAGAAGAGGAGAGGAACAGATTCTCATTAATCCTACTTTTATCTAGAACACCAGATGTTTGGCATGGTCACACTTGTGTGTGTATGTGTGTGTGTGTGTGTGTGTGTGTGTGTGTGTGTGTGTGTGATGGGAGTTGAACTCTGGGCCTGGGTTGTCTCTGAGCTCTTCAGCTCAAGGCTAGTGCCCTACCCCTTGAGCCTCAGTTCCACTTGCAGGTTTTGGTGAGTAATTGGAGATAAGAATCTCATGGACTTTTTAGTGCCTGGATTGGCTTTGAACCATGATCCTCAGATCTCAGCCTCCTGAGTAGCCATGATTACAGGCGTGAGGCGTCTGTGGTTAAAGCTTTGCATCTTCTGAAGAGAAGATTAGCAGATATGCAATGGAATCCTACACCGAATCCAGATGATACTCTCAGTTGAGGTGAAATATTGACCAAGTATAAATCTTTTCTCTCCTTAATTGGCATGCTCTATTTACTTGATTTTTTTTCTTAAAAGAAAAAAGTTATAAAATGTTCCAGAATACAAAGCAGTATGCATACACTGCTTTGTTAAATGGCACTTTCTACTTTTTTCTTAAAAAAAATCTTTCTTTATTGAAAAGGTGATGAGCAGGGGGTTTTGGTTACATAGTAAGGTAATGAGTACATTTGTGTTTAAACACTGGTAGCTCATCTCTCATTTTCTCCTGTTTACCCCTTCCTACTCCCCCCTCCACTCAAGTTCACTGCCAATAAAGTGCCAAGTGAGCATCAATGTTCATCCATTGACCTGCTGTTTCTGTGATTCCCTTTTCCTTGCCACATTCATAAGGAAATGGAAAGGCCTGGAAAAATTGTATTAAGCAATATAAGCTAGACCCAAAGAAAAGCTGGTTCCTTGGTTTCCTTCATTAAATGGTACATCCTTTTTTACAACTACTTAAAGATCATAACAAATAAAAAAAATGCTCTTGAGGGCCGCAAGTTTGGTAGAGTGCTTGCCTACCAGCCACGAAGACCTGGGTTTGATTCCTCGGTACCATGTACATAGAAAAAAGCTGGAAGTGGTGCTGTGGCTCAAGTGGTAGAGCTCCAGCCTTGAGAAAACCCAAGGACAGGCACTGAGTTCAAGCCCTAGGACTGGCAAAAAAAATGCTCTTAAGGTCATTTTTGATAGCAATCAGATTACTAACAATCGGATTATTCATCATAAGTGATCTCTTTGGCCATGCTATTTTTTCCTCTTCATCCCTTGGTTCTGATTGGTTCAGATATTGCAAACCCATGATTTCTTCATGATCTCACTGGAGTTCTCTGAACTTGCTTGCTCATAAATCATTCTTACAGAACTCATGGTTTGTGAAAGATTGATGTCTGACATCATCCATCTCCTATCCACCAACTCACCCTTCTGAGTCTTTCCAGAATGGTATAAAATAGGATACAACAGAAACCACAGAGAAAGATGGGAAGATTGAGTTCTTGACACAGAATTTACAGCTGCTGAGTGCAAAGTCATTTGCACATAGTGAGCCAGATGTTGCTTGATGTTTGTTAAGAATGATCTGGTGCAATTTGGGCTTTATGAGTTTTTTTTTTTATCTTAGTTGTATAAGGGAAGGCATTTCCTTCCATGCATGTATACATGTCCTGATTCCCACTTCTCTATTGCTCTCCTCTATTCCACTCCCCACTTCCCAAAACTAGTTCTACAAGTTCCATACCTGTAAACAAATGACTTCAACCATTTCCATCTCCTTTCTTCCCCTTGGTCCCACAGACATGGGACCACTGAATAATATGAAACCTGCCATACGTTGCCAGCATCCCTTTTCCACTTCTTTTCATCTGTTATAATTGCACCAATAAGCTTCCACATGGGTGTTTCTGATGGGCAGATATTAAACCTTGTTCAGAAGAGCCCTCTCTACTGCTTTCTCTCTCTCTCTCCACCCCTGTTTTATGATGTGTAGTTTGTATGTGTTGTGTGTGTGTGTGTGTGTGTGTGTGTGTATGTGTGTTTGAGGGGTGAGGGGCAGGGAGATGGAAAATAAATCAGTTTGGCATGTATCCCATTTTATACACACACACACACACACACACACACTTGTGCTGTTAGCTTTTGGTTGTCTATAACAAAAAGTGAAAATTGTCGCAGAATGTGACACGATTTTACAAATGGTTTAAAAAAGAAGTTGTACAAGGCTGAACAAAAACAAGACAGAAGAAAAGGAGAAGAAATACTCTCCTTAATGAAATCCTTCATTTCCCCTGGAGCGAGTCGTTCTTAATTACATTTAACAGATACAACAATGCACCACAAGCTGGTCCAAACAGCTGGAGAAGGCCCCTCTTTGAGGCAAACTTGGCTGGGAGTAGGCTCTGCCATCTCATCAGTATGTTCCTTCTCCTGGATGAAGTCAGAATGGGTGCTGTTGTGTTCTCGTGGGCCTGCATGGGGATCAAGGTCAAGGCCCATTCAACTGTACATTTGCGTTGGTGATCTTCTGCAATGAACTAATTCAACTAGGCCCTCAGTGTGGGTCCTTCCAGATCTGCCCTCTATTCTATTTTCCTAATCATTGACTGTGGATGGCCCAGCATTTCTTCGAGGTTTGTTCTGTGGCCCGGAAATTCTAGGAATTTCTCTTCAGCTGCAGAATAAATTTTATTCCCTGGACCTGTTGCCTGTTATAAACAGCAACCGGAACAACATTCCCTCATCCCCAATTCTAGTTCCAACCTGATTCACATCTTCTAGTTTCCTTAGCTTTCCATTTCAGTCCTTTGTGATAACAAATTGTGACTACACATTAAGGGAACCATTTAAAAATGAAATGTCAGGCTGGTAGTTTGGCCTGGTGCTTGCCTAGCATGCACAAAGACCCGGGTTTGATTCCTCAGTACCATAAACATAGAAAAAAGTCAGAAATGGTGCTATGGCTCAAGTGGTAGAGCTCTACCCGTGAGAAAGCCCAAGGACAGTGCTCAGGCCCTGAGTTCAAGGCCCAGAACTGACAAAAAACACCAACAATTAAAAAAAAACTCCCCCAAACCAAAATGTCATTGCGAGTTTACAAGATCTTATTCAGTAAGGGTAAACTTTCTCTTCTGATGCTACTTCGTCATATTCCTGTCTATCAAAAGGAGCTTCAACTAAATTGTATGGGTTTATTAAATTTCCCATCATGTCCCTTTTATGTTGTCTCAATAGATATTTTATCATCTCAGGGAAACCTGGAGCAACTTGTCAAGGGACTAAACATCTTAGTCACCCCATTCTCTATATCTGGACTTCCTTTAATGTAGGTAACATTTTTTCCTTACTAATTTTATCATTTTCAATTTATAACATTAAAAATAAATTACCAAATTAACTTCAAACCACAGAAACCTCTTCTATTCATTAACTTACAAACTTCTGATATGTACATCATTACACTCTTCTTGGCCTAATAATACTTTTAATGTGAGGCTGTGTGCTTTGTTGAGATAGAGAGTTTGGGTTTGTTTCTGATAGAAATTTTCACCACTTAATCTAGTCTCTAAGATGTTGACTTTTTTTTTCTCCCTCTCATTATTTCTATTGGCTTAACAGGTAGTCAACGATGTTTCCATTTGTTGTTGTATTAAAGACTCATTAGAAATTAATAATGAGAGCAGCAGCAAATTCTCCTCTAATATTTTCTCAATCTTCCACTGATTTAACACTATTCTGCAATACACTAATTCCATTAAAAAGCTCTTTTACTCCAGTGTAAACAGGACTCTATTATTAGCCAGCATGTTAAGGCTGTGGCTTGGGGCCTTAGGCTCTCATTCTATTATTCAATCTAGCCATGCTTCATCTTGTTTTAGTGTCGAGAGAGTGGGAAAAATGTTTTAACCCTGTCTTTACTGACTCTGTGTGTGTGTGTGCCAGTTCTAGGGCTTGAACCCAGGACTTGAAGCCCCTGGCACTCTATCACTTGAGCTACAGTCCTACTTCCATCTTTTTGGTAGTTAATTGGAGTTAAGAGTCTGAGAGACTTTGTTGCCCGGGTTTGGCTTCAAACTTTGATGTTCTGATCCCAGCCTCCTGAGTAGCTAGGCCATTGGCACCTGGTTTTTCACTGACTTTGACAAAGAGAAAGAAAGCTGCTGATGGAGATAGAGCCTCTAATGATGGAGAAGACATCAGAGACCCAAAGTCATGACCCAGATACAAATGATCTAGCACTTCAAGATACCACAGGCTCTGAATATGTCTCAGTATCTCAGGTTTAGGCTTCTCCAGCATGGCTGTAACTCATCACCCTTTCCTGGAGAGTCTCAGACCTAGCTAAGCCTGAGAATCATTTGTGTGCTTTTCACCAACCCCTTGGTGTGTAAGTAGTCTGCAAAGCTGTTCAAACCATTCCCACGAACCACCAGGATTAAGAACCATGGTTCTACCCAGTATTTTGGAAAGACCTCCCCTTTCTGCCCATAATTCCCTCCCCTCCCTTTTGAGGAACATCACGATTTCTGGGGAAATGCTTGAGGGACTATGGTGGTCATAACCATAAAGGTCTATGACACTTCTGTCACTAAGGGGCAAGGAAAACACGGAAGGTAAAATAATCCCATGAAAAGGAAATTGGAAAATAAACTTAAATGGATGTAAGTGACCAGTCCGCAGGGTTTTTCTTTCCTCCTTGCAGTAGCTGGGGTAAGGGATGAATAAGGGGATGGTGTTGGTTCAGGTCTGTGTGCACTAGCTCACACCCTCCAGGCCACCTCGAGGGAGGGCCCACCTCACTGTATTTCAGCTGCTGGTCTAATTTTCCTCAGTTGGGTATTATTTTGGAGTCCCAAGTCATAGGCTCAAGCTCCATAGTTTGGATTTGTAAAGACCCCTCACCTCCCTCCCCAAAGGTCCGTAGATTGTAGGTTTGGTTCCCAACCTGTAACACTATCGAGAGGTAGTGGAACCTTGAAGAGATGGAGGGTAGTAGGAGGAAGTTAGGTCACTGGATGGTGTGTCCTTGAAGGAGATGGTGGGATGTTGGCTCCTTTCCATCTCTCTCTTTGCTTCCAAGCCTCTATGCTGTGAACAGGCTGTTGCATGTCCCCAACACAGTGTGCTGTGCTGCCACCAACCAAGAACAGGGCCCACACATATGGACTGAAACTGAGGAAATGATGAGCCAGAATAAAGGTTTCCTTCTTCTAAGGTGATTGTCAAGTATTTCTCACAGTAATGGATTGCTAACCCATTGGGTCACTTTGACCCCTTTGGTATTTAAGCATGCCAGATCCAGGCTCTACCTGGTGAAGATTAGAAAAGCTGAAAGAAGATAGGCCTGCTGGTGCATGTTCCTGGAGAACTTTTTATGGATCTGTAACAAAGTAAAATTCCGTGTAAAATGTTAGCTATTTGCTATCCTTTCACAGTATCTTTTATTTTGCTTCTTTTAGTCTCCTGCCCCCCCTTCCCCTCCCCTCCCCTCCTCTCCCCTTCCCTTCCGCCAATCCTTCCTTCCTCCCTTCCCATCTTCCTTTCTTCTTTTATTTTGAGATAGGGTCTCATTTTGTAGCCCAGTCTACAAACACATGAACTTCCTGTCTCAGCATCCCTAGTGCTAGGATTATATGTTCAGAAATAGAATTCCTAGTAAGGTTTGCTGAGATTCGTGTGAGTGTGTGTGTGTGCGCGTGTGTGTGTGACTTGGGTATGAACTGAGCCTTTTGCCTCTCCTAAGTGGACATTCTATAGCTGAGCCACCTCTATATTCTCTTTGTGCATGGGTTATTTTTGAGATATGGTCTTACTCATCAACCAGGCCTGTCTAGATTTCAGCCTTCTTATTTTAGGTTTCTTACAGTGGCTGAGATGACAGGTATGTAACATGTGCCACCATACCTAGCTAGAGAAGAGGTTTTATGATTGTTTTTGCTTGGACTGGCCTTGAACTTTGATAGTTCTGATCTCTGCACTCTGGGTAACTATGATTATGGGAGTGAGTAACCAATGCCTGGCTCTGCTGAAATTTCTTACAAAGGTGATGTAAGACATTTCACATTAGAAAAATTACAGCGTTGTCTGTTTTAATAACCTCTTACTGAATATTATTATTATTAAAATAACTGCAATAAGAGATGACTTTTTAAAAGTTTTCCTAATGAATGGTAAAGTTATTTTTTCCTCTGGTTAATTTGAGGCAGGATATCATTATTACTTTGTATCCTAGGCTGGTGTTGAATTGAAAATTTTCTGTCTCAGCCTCTCCAGCTGGGATTACAGTCTACCTGTCATATCTGGGTTGATCATTTCAATGCTTCCTATCACTAAACTCTCTTATATAAAGATAGCTGTTATTGCATTATTCCTGTATTTCACCTATGTGTTTATTGCTATTTAGTGTTTTATGTATTGAATCGTATGAACTCTTGGCTCTTTTGCTCTTGGTTGGCCTTCTACCACTTGAGCCAGGTCTTCACTCTGGTATTTTACTGGTTAATTGGACATGGAGCCCTGACAGACTTTTCTGCCCTGGCTAGTCTGGAACTACAATCCTCTAGGCCTTAGCCTCCTGAGTACATAGGGTCACAGGTGTAAGCCAAAGGTATCTCTAGCTTTCACCATCTTTTGACATGCAGTGCTATCTATAATCTTTTCTGATTTGTGGAATGATTGCTATTTTTTGTTTGAAATATAGAAGCTTAATTAAATATTTAATCGATGAATTTATTCATCTTTTACATTGCACATATTGTCATTATTTATCATTTTAACAGTCTTATATGGGGAAGATTTTTGATAACAATTCTCCATTGTGAACCTTAAAAGCTTATCAGTGATTGGTAGAGGGAATGACTCTTCTTAACTTTGGAAATTAACCTTTATGCTTTAGATGACTGACCAGGAAGCACACATGAGCTCACTCTATTAGCCAGGCTAACAGCTTGCTCAAAATTCCAGGTCATCAAGCAGGATCTCTGAAGTGGCACCTCCTTCCTCTCTCATTCCATTAGAGGTATTAAAAAAAAGCATAGGTCTACAAAGGTGCAGAGCTTTGAAATGAACTCCAGGAAATGGAAATGAGGTTTTTTTTTTCTTTGATGCTGTTTTTATTTTCTTCTGTTTTGTTTATCTGTTTTGGGGAGCTTGGGGGCACAAATGGGGGCTCAAAGGTGAACAAATATGCAGCAATGGGATTCACTAGACGTTATGTTGGAAAATGAACTATATAACTTGGGGTGCTGAGGGGAAGAAAAAATTGGGAGAGAGTGAGGGAAGGGGTAACATTTTCCAAAAAAATGTAATTTCTTGACTTATATAACTGTAACCCCTCTGAACGTAACAATTATAATAACAATAAAAATGTTGAAAAGGAAACCTAAAAAAAAGCATAGGTTTCTTTCACTGATCATTAGGCAAACGTCCTGATTGTGCATAAACAATGGCTGAGGCCACATTGAAGTCTGTGTGTTGTCAGCTGGGATCAGAACTACCTGGCTAACCTCCCTTACATTGGTTTGACCAAATGGCCAATTCCAGTGTACGACACCTCTGTGTGTGACACAATGTCCTGGAAAAAATGGAAAGGGGTCAGTTGTTTCCTCTAGAAGTCTGAGATCAAGATGCCAAGTAAGAGTAAATGTGAATCAGGTTTCTTAAGAGAAAAGTCCTCAGGACAAGACAAGTTGAACCCAGAAATGAAAGACAGGAAATCTAGTTCGAAACCTCCAGTGGCCTACAGGGAGTTTTGTAGAGACTTGGACTGAATGTGTTTTGTAGCCTCAAGTTTCCATTTGCTGTTTTCTGGCTTCTTCCTCGAGTCTTCATTTCATTCCAGTGAATCTGTGACAGTGAATCTGTGTTACGAAGCAGTCCTTCCTTACCCATTGAAAGGCTGTTATTTTTTAACAAAAAGTCACTTGCTCCATCAGCGTTCATATCAGGCTACATCAAGTAGTCATTGCCTTGTGAGTGCTGTGATTACAGGCCCCTATCACCATGTCTAGCTCATCTGGCTTTCAATTTAAAAGGAAGGTTGTTTCGTGGAATGTTGATCCAATGTCTTTCCCTGTAGCAGGACACTTGGTATATGTTATCTATTTGCTAGGTGTTTATTAAACTTTATTAGCAAAATTGATCTCATTTTAGGCATTAAATACAACAATAACAACATAGCACAAAGAATGACTTAAAAAGTCCATTTTGCTTCAGATAGTCTCCCTTGGCACAGCCTTTTTGATAACACTATTTTGGGATTCCATCTAGAAATCAATGGAAACTGACAACATGCTTTAACCCAAATTGTTAAGACTCTTGTCTGGCTATTCAAGTTCAAACCAGAGTTTACATAACCGCCTAGCATGGTTTCTGGTTATGTAAAATGTGACTGAATATCTGAATCCTGGATCAAAAGCTCCCTCCACATGAATGGTTTAGTTAGGAGACGAAAAAAAAGATTCCGACTGAACTGTGCCAGTGGAAGCATGGATCACTTCACATTTCGCTTTGTGAAAGAGCAGAAAGTAGAGACAAGCGAAGAATGTGCACAGGGCCCGTCAGAGCATCAGATCAGTGGAAAAAATAAGCTTAGAAAATGGGAGGAGGTTAAACCAGTGACTCAAAAGAAGGTCACAAGGACCTGGCCAGCTTTCATGAGAAGTTGAATCATAAGGGGAAGAGATGCTTGAGTTGGAGATGAACAAGCCAAAGGTCTCAGTACAGTTTACTCAAGGGCTGGCTGAGCATTTTCTGAGTGCTTGTGAGCCTTTTAGGTCTGAGTTCTTGGGGAAAAGGATGAGGAAGTCAGTGGTTTTGATTTTGACTTTGAGGAGCTCAGGCAGGTTTGAAACCACAAAGCCTTCCGAAGGAATAAATAAACCCAAGGAGAGATTCACAATCACATAGGTAGGGAAACTGGGTTCTAGGGGCATTGCTGAGTCCACCGAAGAGATGGATCCTCTCTCAGAATCTGAGTGGGCACTGAAATAAGGAGGATGCTTTGTGGTAGAAAGAAGATATAAGGATATGCCAGGAAAGAGGAGAGCCTGGACATAGATTTTTAGTTAGAGATTAATCAGATGTGGATGCAAAGCCAGGAGCATTCATGCTTGTCTAGCATGCATGAAGCCCTGGGTTCGATTCCTTAGTACCATACACACAGAAAAATTCAAAAGTGGTGCTGTGGCTCAAGTGGTAGAGCACTAGCCTTGAGAAAGCTCAAGGACAATGCCCGGGTCATGATTCAAACCCCAGGACTGGGGAAAAAAGAATTGAGCAGAAAGATGTACAACAAAGAATAGGGAATCCTGCACCATGTAATGAACACCAAATGGTTAACCGCTTTGGGCATCAGTAGTTTCATTTATAAGTGGTGTTAATAACTCATATATAGGATTTTTAAAACAATTAAATTGAGTTAGTATAGAAAGGTACTTGTAAAATATGATGCCAATATAAGCGATTAGGGAAGCAGGAGGTGGAGTGTCAGAGGTGTGGGCTTTGAAGTGAGAAAAATCCTAGTCAAAACTTCTCTGTCACATACTAGTAGCTTATGCTTGTAAGCCTAGATACTCAGGAGATGAAATCTCAGGATAGCACTTTGTAGCTAGCCCCAGCAGAAAAGTCACCAAGACTTTTACCTCCAGTAAACCTGCAAAATAAACAAACAGAAGAGGTGTGGCTCAACTGGTAGAGCACTAGCCTTGAGTAGAAAAAGCTAAGGGACAAGGAGTCCTGGCCCTGAGTTCAAGCCCCAGTGCCCACAAAATAGATATACAAAATTCTTACTTGTCCCTCAGTCATGCTTTGTCCTTGGGCAAGTCTTTCGATTCTGCAAAGAATCAGCTTTAAGATTTTTGAGGTGAGAAAGGGTATCAATGTATGGGAATTAATGCACCATCTATCTGGCAAATATCATGTAACCCTTCTATTAATTACAATAAAAATATATGAAAAAAAAGATTTTTGAGGTGAGCACAATAGTATTTGTCTGTAGGGAGATGACTACAGCAAACACTTAGTATAAGCATGAGCCTACGTGGTTATACTTAGGCCTACATTAGACTAAGCATCTGGCACAGTGTGTTACCTCCTCATAAGTCTTACCTGAGAGCATCAATCAATACCTATGGAAGAAATATTATTTTTTCTTAGGTCAATTGTTCAATGACTGAAGTGGTGTTAATATTTTATTGTAATGAAAACTTGCCCAGTGTAAGTAAGTAAAAAGGAAAGAGGAAGAGACAGAGTGGGTCACAGATTGGTCCATGTGTGCAGCTCAGGGGTATCTGGTTAATCCATTATTTCTGTTCTCTCCTGGGCAGAATCTCCCAACTAATCTCAGTGCTGTCTTTAGGGCTTGAGAATCTATTATGATTATGTGGCCCATGGCAGTTAGACAGAAAATGTGTAAGTTGAGACTCAAACCAATTACAGTATTTCTAAATACTCTCAAAATCTGTGAGAAATATTTATTTTTAGTCATAATTCTTGAAAACTGGGACTAAGTCTTGAAAGAGCTAGAAGCTGAGGACCCAAGTCTAGTATGTTGGCTTTTCTACCCATCTGGAGTTGAAGTCTGATTTCCATCCCTCTGGACTAGAAGTTCTGCTACTTACACAGGCTTCAGCCCATTTTTAGCTCCTTTTTAAAAATCTAAAACAAATACTTCCGGCAGTGCATCTGATGCTCCGGTCACACATAATATTCTAGAGTTTTCTTGAGTTTTGCTGTAGGTTTTGAGTACTTAATTGTGGTTTTTCCAGAGAGGCAGAGTAATTTGTTTCTTCCATGTGAGAGCTAGCTAGAACAGAAAAACATGAACAGGAATGTGGAGAAAGTTCTATTTCTTGTTGCTGGAGGCATTTATGAAGTGTCTCCATATGCAATGTACTGGGGTCCCTTTCTTGGAGAAGGGCAGCGTTACATTTCCCACGGGGTTAATGAAATGTTGGTTTAGGATTCCTCACTGGCTCAGGTCACTTCTAAAATGTTGTTTTGTATTTGTAGAGAATGACTCTAGTATAACCTGGATCTTCTTACAGTTGGTGGGAGGATGGTGTGTCAGAGATGAAGAAAGAATATCAGCTTCCTTGTTGATGGGTTGATCTGATAAGAGCCAGTACGAAAGGAAACAGGAAACTGACAATGATCAGATGAGCATGATTTATGGGCCAAGTCAAATAATTCAGACGAAATGTCCAGTGGCTTAGTTCTTGATTACTACAGCAACTCTTTCCTTTCTATATATAGATGAGATCTAGGCTTAAGCCAGGAGGCTCTCCACCTAGGGAAGAAGAACTAGGAGGTGTTCTACATTTTGGGGGAGCATAATTAAAGCTAAGGACTGAACAGAATAATGTAAGTTGGAAATGTAAAAGCAGTGCTTCTCTCTGTGTAGTTGATCCCAGTCCAGTGGAAATAGTTTAGCTGAAATGCAGTAGGATATTTTCTTTCGGTAGTTTACAAGGTGAAAATAAAATACCCTTCAAGCATCAGAATTTTCCATTGCATCTCTTCCAACAGTCAGGATGATACCCCACGTTTCGCTCAGGAAATTCCCTTCAGTAGAACAAAAATTATTAGAAGGGTATCTAAAAATTGGAAAAGGCATAAGGTATGTCAGCATATGTACTAGACTATGCAAAATTGTCAGACTTTATTCTATGATGTAATATAACTTCAAATGAGACAAATATGGAAGTAAGAGCAACAGGTTTTGCATAAAGGCATGAACACTTAACAAAAACTGTTTTTCAGCATTTCTTTAGGTAAAGCATTTAAGCTAAAGTCAAATGTTAGGTTTTAAGATAATGGTTCAGGGGTACGTTGACATTAATTATGTTGCAAATCCACTACCATGTGAGTTGTCAGCCCTTGTCAGTGTCTTACTCAAGAATCTTCTAACTATAAATGAACATGTCAATAAACCCAAATCAGCTTCTGTGTGAAAGTACTTTCTTGGTTCCCATCATTGAAGCATGCAGGTGAGAAGGCTCAGATGGATTTATCAGCTCGAATATGTCTTTAGGATGAGCGTTTCTCTGTCTCCTCTCAGTCTTTCTCACACCTGAGTGAGAGTGATGGCTGGATGGCTACAGATGTCTTTGCTTATGTTTGTTCACCAAGGAACAAAGTATAGGAGATGCTACTGAAGCCATTCAGGAATTTAGGAAAGAGTTTATTTTCAGACTTTGCATAGTGAAAGACACTGGAAACTTAAGCTGAACTATACTTAGCAGAGAGAAGGCATATTGCTCACATACTGGAAACCCAGGGAAGCTTTGATTTGAAGTACTCTTGGTAGACATCAGATGCCCACAACATCTCACTTCTCTAATGGGAACAAAATGGCTACAAAAAGCGCTAGACAATATCAATTCTAGAGCATGGACTTTCTTCTACTACTAGGTCCCTTTTATCCTTGAAGGAATCATTTTGCTAAGCAGATAGTCTGCCCAGATAGTAGTAAGGATATTATGGTCTATTGTTGAAACTGAGCTCATTCCTTAGAGCTAGTGCCATCCAAAATACCCAGTGGAAATCAAGATTCTGTGACCAGGAGATGGCATGGATAATGAGCAGCCAGCTGCAATGACTGTTATAGAACATGTTCATGGACAAGGGGATTTTTGTTTGTTTTGAGATGAGAGATCATAACTTTTTGCCCAAGATGGTCTTAAACAGCAATCCCTCTGATCTCTGCCTCTAGGCTACTGGATTACAATGAATTATAGACACTCAGCCTGGGAAAGCATGAATCCTTGATGAGCCTATTGGGTTCATTTTGCATCCCAACAATTATTTCACTTTGTTTTTTTAAATCAAATTAAGTTAATTTTAGTGTGTGTGTGTGTGTGTGTGTGTGTGTGTGTGTGTGTGTGTGTATGTGTTGGCATTGGGATTTAAATTCAGGGCCTTGTACTCTTGCTTAGCTTTTTCACTCAAGGCTAGTGCTATACAACTTGAGTCATGGCTCCAATTCTGTCCTTTTCTAGTTAATTGGAGGTAAAAGAGTCTTTATAATTTGTCTCCCAGGGCTGGTTACAAACTGAGATCCTTAGATCTCAGCCTCCGGAGCAGCTAGGATTACAGACCAAGTTTACTTGGTCAAATTACACATAGAGAATACATTGACTGGGATGAGGAGAGACATGATACCTGTAGAGTAAGTGGAGAATTTCCTGTGCACTTGTAGAACAGCTTGATCACACTTTTGCAGTGAAACTGGTCCAAGGAAGCATTCATGTCCATGATAAAATAGATGAATGCAACGAGTCCTAATTCGATTTGTTTTCTCCTTTACTCTCTTCTTTTCTGCCTTTGCCAGATGATGAGGTCAGAAAATAGAAAGCAAACATAAGTCAAAAATAGCAATCAAAAGACTAGGAAATCCAGAAATTATTTCCCAATTTCCTGAGTAATCAGGACTTGTGAATACTTTTTGCTAGATCTGGAAGACTGTCTTGTGAAAGCTCTTATATACTGGTGGAATCTCTTTAAAATGTCTTGACAATTGAGAGTATTATTTTCTAGCTCAGCAACTGAAAATTAAGAAGACTGGCTTTCCCTTCAAAGCAAATTCCAGATTGTTTAATTTGTCATGCAAAGTGCTGGATGTTTCATCTTAGAAGAAATAGAAGGCAGAGCAAAGCCCCTTTCACAGCTCTGTCAAAAGGCAAAAGTCTCTTTCATTTTCAAGTTTGTGTCTGTGGCAAATTATGTGTAAGTTTCTGGAATTTTGAACCCAAATGCCTAAGTTTGAAACATGGGAAGGAGAGTCTCAGTGGATTTGGCTGTTGGAGTTCTTAACAGTTTTGCAGCTATCTGCTGATGGCTGGGCCTTGGGGGTCTTGAGAACTAGGTTGTTCCAGCTGAAATGAAGTCTTAGATGGGGAGGTTGGGTGAGGAGGAGGGGTAGATGCACTTTACTCTCCAGTCTCAGGCTAAGAGTTGCCCCAGGGACTTGGGCAGGGATTGACCCAGGCCCAGAGGAAAGAGTGACTTGAATTGCAATGGAACACACTGTTATAGAAACAAGATGTATTTTAGAGGCAATTTGTGCTTAGTAAAAAATAATTCAGGGTTGATCGCTGACTATGCTGCCTCCCTAATATTGTCTTTACAATTTAATGCCTATTTAGAATTCAGTTTTGTTTCCCACTTCACTCAAAATCATTGTCTCTAAGGCTCTGCCTGTACTGTGAGATTCCAAATATGAAATCTGTCATCTTGGATGTGAAGAAATTTATAATTCAGAAGGAAAATGAAACATATGCCAGTGTTTATCATCAAACAGAGTGTGGTTAATACTACATTCCAAGCACCAAGTGCTTTGGGAATGTAGAAAAGGGAGTTCAGTCCCAGTGAGGAGATGCAGGAGGGTTTTTTTTTTTTCTGGAGTACTTAATATTTGAATGTGGTCTTACAAAGGGTGAGATTTAAAATGAAGAAAGTAGGTGGAATGACATTTCTGACTGATAGAGAAATTTATCAATCAGTAGAGACTGTGCTTGGATCACATGATCTTGTGAGCATTTGGGGCTTGTTTGTGGCAGCACCAGGATTTGAATTCAGGGCCTCAGCCCTTTGGAATCAAGCTCCTTGCCTTTGTTGAATTATTTTGGATAATTTGAAGGTGGCTGTTCTCACCCAGTTTTAGTCAGGGTTGACTGTTTCACTCGTGGTAATAGTTGGCCCTTGGCCTGTCATGTGTTGTGTCATGTGGCTCTGCCTCTGTTGGCTAGGATGGGTGGGAATAGAGAGAGGCTGGCAATCTGAAAATGGCAAATCTAAAAGCGGTCTGTCTGCGTGGATGGAAAATTTCTACACGAACAGAGAGTAGGTGGGATGATAAGGGTTTTGATTCTGGAAAATAACAATGGATCACGTACAGGCTATAGCTCTGTGGGCTTCATCTCAGGAGTTAACCACCCAGGTATTAAAACTAAGTTGTTAGATCTGTACTGGACATGTGCAGACCTTTCCTGACATAAGTGTTCCAGTGAATGACCTAGCATGATTCCAAGTATCTGGGAGAAGCAGTGTGCAGACTATATGCAGATACTGTCCTTTGGTAGAAGAGATTTGAACACTCTTCGATTTCTGTGGGGGTCCTCGAATCTATTTCCTATGGATACAGAGTAATGACTGTACTTAAAAGCTATATTTAGAAACAAAGCTGAGATGCTATTCACACTAAGGCCAACACACTGAGGCAAGGAAAGGACTTTTGTGTAAGAAGTATTAGGAAGAAGTTGAGGTTATAATCACAAATTGGGCTGGGAGGCATGGCTCAGTCGGTAGAGTGCTAGCCAATGAGTAGAAGTGGCAGGTACCAAGTTCAAGTGCCAGTTTTGAATATTAAAAATAAAAACAAAAGGTGATGGAAACAATCCAGATGCCCTACTGCAGATGAATGGATACAGAAAATGTGGTGGGTGTGCATATATATATATATATACACACACACACAACGGAATTCTACATAGCCAACAGACAAGATAAAATAATAGCATTCGCAGGGAAGTGGATGAATCTAGAGCAAATCATGTTGAGTGAGACAAGTCAAGACCTAAGGAACAAAAGGTGCATGCTATCCTTAATATGTGGCTATTAGATCCAAACAGTACAAGAGAGAGGACTCAATATTTGCATACCCAATGCTATGGACATGGTAATGAAAATATAAACATAACTATATAGACATAAAAACCTATGACTCTATAGACATAATGTTTTATTTCATAAATTAATATGTTTCTATGACATACAAACCCTTAGCCTAATTTTGATTAAGTTCTAAAAACTAAGTCCAAGTGATTGTATATAGAGATTCCCTTCTTGAACACTTGTTTGTTAAACTTGTTATTTGAAATATGATGTAAAAGTTAATGTTAATAAATTCTTTAATAAAAAATTTAAAAAATAAAAACAAAAATAAAGAAAATAAAGATAATCACAGACTATATAACAAAATAAAGAGATCAAAAATAGTGAGGGAAGCAAGTGGTACCTAAGCTAGACATCCATTTCAAAGCTTCCCTCATGTCCAACTGGAATGTGGATGGGTGGCCCCAGTCAGATATGTGCTGTAATCCTGCGTCATCTGGTCAAGAAGACTGGACCAACAAGGAGCTGCTGATCTGGTAGCAGACTCCCCATGGCCTGTGCTGAAGTCTGGAGCTATCTTAGATTCAGAGTAGCTCCAGTGCTGCATGGCTCAGTACAGTTTTTGGCTCAGTACCGTTCTACTCTGATTTTTCAGGGGATATTTCTCTTTCTTATTGAATCTCACATGCATACCTTACAATTTACATAAGTTGATCTGTATAAGCCAGGAAAACCTACCTAAGGCACTTTCTGTGGCTGGTACATTGGTCAAGGTGGAAGGGCATGTTTAATGTTGGGAGGGTACGCTGGTGTGGGTGGTAGCCCAAGCATTCTATATACCTTCAGTGATCCTGGTCTGTTTTTCTGCTGGATATTTCATACCAAAAGATACAAAATTCCCAAAGTCCTAGAATTTATGATGCAGAACTAGGTGGAGAGATACAGGCCCAGTAACAGCTTTTATTGAAGATGGATGGATGTATAGTTTACTGGGCCCACCAATGTTGTCTTCATCCGAGGGGCCGTCTAAGGAGGCTTCCCAGAGGGGAGCAACAGTAAAGGCTTTACATGTTATTCTGATTCCATAAAAGTAGGGAAAATGATAGGTAAATGTTACATAAAGTTGATTCTGGCCTGAGGTTACTTAGAGCAGACAATTATAATCAAGGAAATTTATCTCAGTGGTCAGGAATATAATTCAGTAGGGTGAATATGGCCATTCCATCTCATACCTATGGCTTATTGAGATAGTTTGTACTTTAGACTTTAAATAATGAAAGAAAAACTCAGTAGTCTGTGTTAGTAAAATGGCACATGTGGGTAAAATGATGATAGCGTAAGCTGTTATCCATGTGATGTTTTCAGAAACTGGGTGCCAGGGAAATGAATTACCTGGAACTGTAAGCTTTACCAATGTGTGGCAGGTGCCTGTAGTATATCTATGTGTGTTATCTTCTTTGCAGTTAGCACAATCTTCTGGAAATGGTGGTGGGAAGGGATGACAGTGCCAAAGAGGTTAAATTAGTATACTACACATGTCCTTGGACTCGGTGAGGGAAGTCTTTTTACCTGGGAGCCTACACCTCTGCCCAAATCAATGGATGCTCAAGTTAGTGATAGAAATGGTGTAATATCTGCAAGGAGTTCACACATCTCCCCTATACTTGAACTCGCTTCTAGATGACTTAAAATACCAACACAATAAACATGCTGCGGAAGTTGTTCACAGGGCAATGCACAGGTTCAGTGCAGATGTAATTACAGAGCACTTGAAAAGGAACCTCGCTCAAACCAGGAGCAATAGGGAGAGGCAGAGGATGTGAGGGGGATCAAGTTGTGCCCACACAGCATGGAATTGGCAGGTATTCATAACAGGAATTGCTATGGCACTTTTTCCTCTTTTCTTTGCTTTTTGGGAATCCTTTAGAACTTTTTTTTCTGAATAGTTTTGATTTTGTAGTTGGTTGTCCCCACGGATATGGAATTTGTGAATCCTAAGGATCTACCCTACTGCTTTACCTAGTTTTTCATGTTCAGAAAAACATACAAAATAATGAAATGATTTCTAGGGTTGTAGATACCTATGGATATTGTAGGATAAGACCTCTTATTGCTGTGATATGATTTTTATACTTGCATGCTTGGGCGCAGGATGCCTGCAGGTTTATTGCTTTATTTTTGTGTTTGAAAGACTTTTTCTATTAGCATTCACTGATACAGAAAGACTTTATCATGGCATTTCCATCTATCGCATCAACCTCTATCGGCTCTAACCTGATCCTTTATCATTTCCATATATGCATGTACCCCATCAACATCACCCTCTTTCCACTTGTTTTCCTGACAGTCCTGTAGTTACAATCAGGTTTTATTTTATATGCATATAAGTGTTGGGTATTTTGGTTGATTCCACATTGGGCTATTATGAACAAAGCTACAATAAAGATTAATATGCAGGTGTCCAGGTGTCTTTCTTATGTATTGATTTAGGTTCTTCCTGGTATAAATACCCAAGAATGGTTTTGTGGGTTATAAGCAAAGTCTATGTGGGTTTTTTTTGAATTTTGAGAAATCTCCATACTGGTTTTCATCCTGGTTGCACTAGTCCATATTTTTGCCTTTAAGTTTAGTTTTAAAATGACTAGAAAGCCATAATGGGTATAGATACACTCTATGCGAAGGAAAATTCTTTAAGTGCAGATCAAATCTAAAATGTCAAATTTTAAATGTTTTCTTTGATTTGTTACCAAACTGTTGAACTGGAAGCCTTTGAGGACAGCACTAATAACATCTTTATTCCCATAAATTTATGAGTCGTAGCTCAATGAAACGTTTCAGATTAACAACGAGGATCCTTGAAGAGAACTTCCTTTAACATTAAATTACCTATCCAGGTAATAGACGAAGAAATTATACTAGCTGCTTTACAAAGAAATGGCTTCATGATTTTAGGAAAGATGCTGACGTCTGATAATAGCTTAATTATTACCTTTAAACTCAGAGGTGTAATATATTAATATATATATGTATATATATGGAGAGAGGGAAAGAGAGAGAGAAAGAGAGAGAGAGAGAGAGAGAGAGAGAGAGAGAGAGAGAGAGAGAGAGAGAGAGAGAGAGAGAGAGAGAGAGGTGTGCTGGTCTTGGGGTTTGAATTCAGGGGCTAAGTGTTTGCTGGAGTATGTTTTTAGTTTTTTGGGGTTTTTTTGTATACTATCACTTGAGCTATAGCTCCACTCTGGCTATTTGGATGACCCATTGGAGATATGAGTCTCATGGAGTTTCCTGCTTGGGCTGGCTTTGAACTGTCATCTTCACATCTCAGCTTCCTGAATACCTAGAATTACAGATATGAACAATGGGCACCTAGTGTATCAGTCTCATATGAGTTTGTAATTTCAGAGAAAATAGTCATAACACTTCTCAGTAAGCTAATCCTTTTGGGGGTGAGGTTAATGTTGTATGTGATATTTCTCATTTAGTTCAGTGTAGTGAGGCTGATAGATCTCTTGAGAGAAAGACTGTGGATGGGGTAGTATAGATGATGTTTTCCTTCTTGCTAGAAAATATAGCCAACGGGAGAGGGAATGGAACATCTGTAATTAATTGTGAGTGAATCTGTTAGGTGGCTTGACAGAACCCGGGCTGGTAACTGCTGATCTGGATCTCCTTCCTTCTGCATGAAATTCATAGAATAACTGTAAGGTGTGTTGACAATGCAGTGTTCTAAGATAAAGAGGAAGTTCCCAGAATAGCCTGGGCTTTGTCTGTATCTTTCCAAGAACAGGATGTCCTGCAACACTTGAACTCAGCAATCCCAGTACCCTGGGGTGTAAAACCTGGTGTGAAATGCTTTCAAGGTCTCTCAACTGTGGTGCAGAGCAGGGCATGAATGTTAGCACAAGATGCCATTTCCCCCAGGTAACTTCGCTGAGACTTAATTGAAAGATCATCTTGCTGTGAATCCTACACTTTTGTTGTTCATGTGTCTATCTATGAATAATAAAAGTGGCTTTGTAAGTACTTGTGGGGGTTTTTGGTCTGACTGGACTTATTCTCTGGCATTTGGGTTAGTATAAAATCTCTGGCCCATTCAGGAACCCAATCAGAAACTGATGAGATGCTTGGAATATTCTTCCAGGAAAATAGCTGTTTCTTGAGATAAGGCTTCAAAGGCAATAAGAAGGTCCATGTCTCCTTACTGAGAGTTCCTGGCTTGTTCTTCCATATCTAAGAAAGGAAGGGTTTGTTCCCTTTCCAAATCTTCAATTTAGTTTTCTTCTAATGCTTCACAAGTGGTAAAACCCAAAGCATATGTAGAATAATTATGACATGATAATTTGGGGAGGGTTATGTTTTTACCTTCTATGGGAGGCACACTAAGAATGCCATCATTTCTCACGGTACCATTTATACCAGAAACTGCCTTCCTCAGTAGTCTGATGGAGTGCTGGGGATGGTGGTGGTGAGACACGGACTCTTCTGACTTACACGAAGGCATGCAGAGAATGTATTTAACACAGAGAGTCTGAACAGATCATGCCTAATTGTCTAGACACGATTTTTTTTCACGTAAATATTCTGAATTTGAATTAGAGGGAGGGTGAGCTGGAGGCAAAAAGGAGTAGTTAGTCTTGTGATTTCAGAATTCAAGTGAATAACACAAGAACCCAATTGCTCTGAGAAAAAAAATAATTTTAGTTGAAGATAAATGTGCATTCACTTGTGAGAAATTGGCCAAATACAACCCAATGTTCTTCTACAGAGTGTTGTTTCTCCAGAGATGGTCAGAACAAAACACGAATCAGACTCTTACAGCACCATTACATCACCGTCATCAGACTTCTTTCCTCCACGTGTCATATGCTGAACTAGAAGTTACAGAGTTTAGTTGGGAAGGTAGAGTGGAGAACAAGTAGTTGAAGTATTATACAATACAGTGTAGGAGCAATGCCTTGTTTAAATAAAGAGCATGGCACAGACTGCTTGGAGATTTGTAGAGCCCTTCACAGGAAAGTGTTGGTTGCATTCAGTCTAGTCATGTAGCTTGGGCTACAGGAATCTTCATTTGAGTCCTGGGCAGACATGAGAAAAAGGAGGACCTATTCAAGTAAAGATGGTCACTGCTTTTCAATTGCAAAAGGGATTGCAACTAGGGGAAATTAAAGGCAAAGGAAACCAGATGGAAGGCTTCCAGCAGTAGTTTGCAGCAGAAGAGAATGAAGTGTTTGGTTGAAAGCATTTGCTTTAGACTTAATCCTTCAAGTCTCTGCAATGCTGGGTGAAATTCTGATCCTCAGTTTACCCATAGGTTAAAGGAGAGGATCTATTTTCACCTCAATTTTTGTTTGGATGTGATATGCACAACAAGAAGGTTTATTGTGTACAGAGTGAGCACAGTGAGGTTTTCTGACAGGGTGGGTAGGCTTCTCAGGCAAGATTGAATGGCTTGAATGTGTACAGCAGGAACTTGCATTGAAATTTTATTTGTGGTTAGAAAGTACGCTTAGAATGAGGGCTCCTGTGTGTGAACAGTGGGCTGTGTGGTTTGAAGGGGAAGAAATAAGAATTTCTACCCCACTTCCCCACATGTAGAAATAGAATAGAAAGAGGGAGATGTAAGGCTTGCAAGCTTCCATCTACCAAACATGTGAAAAAATGGAGCCAGAACTGCTATTTCATTTCTGCTTTTGAACACTGAATTTAATATTTCATGAAAAGCATTAAATACAACATGGTCTGCATAAACACTCCATAAATGTTGTAATGCTGCTAAAAGTTCAAAGCCAGCCCGGGCACTGAAGACCATGAGACTCTTTTTTTTTTTTTGCCAGTCCTGGGCTTGAGCTCAGGGCCTGAGCACTGTCCTTGGACTTTCTCAAGGCTAGAGCTCTACCACTTGAGCCTCAGCACCACTTCCAGCTTTTTTCTATGTATGTGGTACCGAGGAATCGAACCCGGGTCTTCATGCATGCTAGGCAAGCACTTTAACCACTAGGCCAAACTCCCGGCCCCTCAGTCAGGTTTTTTACCCTGACTTTAGGAAAATTTGAAGTGGGAGCTGAAATTTGGCTGACAATTGATGAATAGGGACTATGTCAGGTACTGTGAAGGGAAGATGAAGTAAGAAAATCTGGCGAAGCTACACTGGATTGAGAAAGGGCAGTTGCAATAGTCCAAGGTAAGGATGGAAATGCAGTTGTGGCTGAATTACAGAGGGTCCGGAGAGATGTGTTAAAGGTTTAGATTATGGGCCAAGAAAAGTCATTGCAAACTTCTGAATAAACTTTGGTCATTGTATGACCAAGTTTCCCTTGGTGTGGAGATGGGGGTTATTACTGGAGTGGCAGTGTGTTGAGTGGTTTAGAAGGGCAGGAACAAGGATTGGGATGGCAGAGTACTGACTTTGACCAGACAGAAGGCAAGTGAGTGAGGCTACTGGCTTCCGTTCTAACAAAGAAGGACAATGGTGCTGTTAGAGATGCGGGCAGGGTGGAAGAAGGATAGAAGCAAGCAGGAAGAAGTCCAGCAGACTGTGTTTCTAGTCTGAGGGAGGTGATAGCATCTTAGGACAGTAGTAGCAACGGGCGGATGGGTAGCAGGCATAGATTTTGAAGATAGATGGGCAGGAGGAACAAAGACTTCAGTTTAGGGAATGTTGGAGCTGAATGGCCCATTTCAGTGAGGAGTTGAGATAGGTGGAAAAAGGGAACAGGAACTGTGGATCTGGGCTAGAGCTGAGGTGGAGACTGGGCCACAGGAGAGTGCAAGTCACGAGTCAGGAACTGGGCAAGGACATAGTTTACTCAAGATGATGGATAAGTAAGCAAATTGTTACCATTCAGTGCTAGAACAGCTATGCACAGTGTACACGGGGTCATGATTCTGGGCAATACAAGGTAGAAAATGGCTAGCTTAACCAGGGAGAGCCAGATCTATTTTTTAGCTGGAGAGAAGAACCTTGAAAAGGGAAAGCATGCCCCAGGGAGCAGTGGAGGTTTGGTTTTCTTGGCCGGGGGGAAGGGGGGAGTTAAGAAGAGAGGTAGAGGGGTTGGAGGTCTGGCTCAGATGGTAGAGTATCAGCCAGTAAGCAAAAGCATCAGTCTGAGTCTTAGGCTTGGACCAAAAAAAAAAAAAGACTAGAGCTACATAGGGAGTGGGTACTGTACCCCCTTCCTCTTCAGCATCCAGAAGAGGCAGAGGAATCAGTGGTAGGGACAAAGAGGAAGACACAGGAACAAGGAAATTCAGTCACTTATCATGCTTGTGAAGCCATACCCAGGTAGAGGCCTGGGGTCTTCTCAACGCCTCACCTCCTTTAGGTGAAAAAGGAGGAATTGAGCAGGTACTTCCTGAATCTCTTTCTATTCGAAGATTCCTATTACTTTCCAGTGGGAACCTTTATTTTCTTTTCAGGCCAGGCAAGATAATTTCGTGTTGAAAGAGTTGGAGTGTGCCCTGGAAAGGTAGGACATGTTGACAGCATTCTCCATCCAGTGGCCACTGACTGCAAGGGCTGGAAGGGACATACAAATACTTATAAAGGTCATGTTGGAAAATACTTTAAAACAATTGAACTGCAAAACATGTGTTTAGTATTTATTAATTTTGGGGATGGAAAAGATACTTTTAACCTTCTTTATTCTTCTTGGAGTTTAGGCAGCTCCTTCTATCTATCTGAAAACTGCTTCCCAATAGCATGAAATAACAGAGGTTGGCTCTCAAACAGGGGCTCTGGCACATTGCTGGTGATTTAGATGAAGGCTGGATTGGAATGCATGTTTTTGAGATCCTTAGCAATCTTAAATAAAGAATCCAAGCCCCTGGTATTAATAAAAGCAGTAATTCTGTCAAGTATCTGTGGTCACTTCCTAAACTTCTGAGGGGTCAGTGCTAGTGA
Source organism: Megascapheus bottae (assembly GCF_031878675.1). Classification (NCBI taxonomy): domain Eukaryota; kingdom Metazoa; phylum Chordata; class Mammalia; order Rodentia; family Geomyidae; genus Megascapheus; species Megascapheus bottae. The sequence continues at coordinate 32,511,895 of NC_143530.1, read as the reverse complement.
TTTATGAACACTTGCCCAAGTTTGAGCTATGAAGTTTTCTAGGGGTTTATTAGGAAGTGTGCTTATAAAAGCAATTACCCCATATTAGAGTGACACCTTGACCTTCTTGACATCACGGGCTCCATTTGACTTCAGAGGTCACACGGCAGGAGGATTCTAGGTGAAAGTCCTTTCAGTGTTTGTATGTAGAAAGTAACCTTTGTAATATGCTAAGCTGAATTCTGACTTTATGTATGCCTTGTCACCGCCAGTCAGTTGACTTCTCTAGGTATTTATTGCATCGTGGAGCTGTGACCCTTGCCTAAGCAAGTTGGTTGTTTCTCTCTGGACTGGGCTCAGATTCCAGGATCTGTCTTATAAAATAAGTAAAGTCTTTCTGCTCCAGGACCCAGAACATAAGTGATATCATAGAAATCTCATGGTAGATCTCTGTGTCCCCAAATATTTAGACCTCATAGACCAAGCCTATTCATGCTAGCTATTACTAAAGTGCTTTCCCATAGTGTTCTGGACTACAGTTCCTTTCTTTTTTTTTTCTTTTTTTTAATTGTAATTAGTAAAAGGGTTACATGATATTTGCCAGATAGAAGGTGCATTAATTCACATACATTGATACCCTTTCACATGTCTTGGTACTCATTTCCCCCCCCCACCCGTCTTGGTTTTCCCCCCTTCCCTATCAAATTTCAAATATCCAAATACAAATAAATTCAATATATCAGATAACAAAGTGAGATATTATACCAATATGAGATAACCAAGGGACAGCAAAGGAGATGAGAGACAACATAGTACATTAAGGACAACAATCATTCATTATATGGCTTTCGTTTCAATATCCTGGAGGTCCTTTCAATTAGCTTCACATTATATGGCCTTATGTATCAAGATTTTGCTCTATTGCAGATCTCTGCTAGGAGAGCCCAAGGTTTCTACTGATTATGATGAATGAGGGAAACCATTGAGCCTAAGTTCCTTTGAGTCTGGCTTACTTCACTTAATATGATTTTTTCTAAGTCTTTCCATTTCCTAACAAATGGGGTGATGTCATTTTTTCTGACAGCAGCATAGAATTCCATTGTGTACAAATACCACAACTTGTTGATCCACTCATCAACTGAGGGACATCTAGGTTGGTTCCATATCTTTGCTATGGTGGATAGTGCTGCAATGAACATTGTTGTGCTAGTGGATTTAGTATGTCCTTGTTTCTGGATGGTTGGGTAAATGCCAAGTAGTGGAATTGCTGGATCATAGGGGAGCTCTATGTTTAGTCTTTTGAGGCACTGCCACACTGCTTTCCATAGTGGTTGAACGAGTTTGCACTCCCACCAACAGTGTAGTAGTGATCCCTCCTGGCCACATCCCCTCCAGCATCTGTTGTTATTCGTTTTCCTGATCCTGGCCATTCTAACTACAGTTCCTTTCTATCCTGATGAAATTTCCTCATTCTTCTCTTTAGCCAACCTGGATCATCCTTCACTTTTCAGTTCAGAGCCTCTTTCGGCTTGTCTGCTGAGGTTGAATGGATTGGTAAATCATTTCTTAGACTATCTTACACTGAAGGGTTTATAAACCGCAGGAACGTATTTCTCACAGTTCTGAAGGCTGGAAGTTCAAGATCAAAGTGCCAGTAGATTCAGTGTCTGGGGTGGGTTTCCTTCATGGTTTATAGACAACACTTTCTTATTGTCAGTGGGCAAGGCGACTCTAGGATTCCTTTTAGGGCACTCATTCTGTTCATGAGGGAATATCTCAAGACCAGTTATCCAAAGGTCTGAGTTTTACATACCATCATACTTGAAGTTGAGATTTCAACACAGGAATTTGAGGACAAAAACATTCAGCTCATTGCATTAGACTTGGCCAAAGCTTTGTACAATTGGTACAGCCCATCTCCAGCAATTCTGATGTCCAGTCACTTCCTCTGTCTTTACTATCCACCTAAGTGAAACTCAGTTTCATGTCTTATTTTGTGGATAACATTTTATTATGAAGCATTTCCTAACGTGGGTTCAGAAGAATGGTACGTTCTTTAGATTACATGCTCGTTCTTGGGGCTTCACAGAATTATTAACATATTAAAAATCCTGTGGTCTAGAAACTTGTCTAATTTGTGTTGAGTATTTCCAAACAAAACATAACACAAACCTTTTTTTTAAACCATATAATCCTTTTTTTTTCAGTAACGTCTATTTAAATCCCAAATGAAGCTAATGTTTAGCGGAATGCATTTAAACAATCTCTTTTGAACCTATTAAAATTTCTCCCCAGACTCCCATTCTTGGGAGTCGAGGACCACTTCCTGTAGGGTTGTGGTGAATCCATTGCAGAACTCATGGAGATGGCTTCTGAAGAAGCTGGAAAGGTGAGGTTAATCTCTTGTTAATGTCAGGTAGCTGACATTCTTTTATTTCCCTTTTCTTCCCCCCTCAAACACAATGACCCCAATTTCCTTAGAAAATAAATGTTAAAAGCCTGAACTATGTCTCGTAGATAAAAATGATGCATAGTTGCTGAGAAAGTGTCTATTCACATGACCTCATGTCATAGTGTCCGTGGTTTCTCTTTGTCCTTGTTAAGCTGGTTTCCCTTGAATACAATCTCAGGGAGAATCTATATTCCATGAAGTGTCTAGAATTTTCATCAGATCCATTGGGATTCCAATGGCTCCACTGGGCTAATTTCGTTGTGATACATACTATTGTGTTTATGTCAATCCAGGTGGTCTAAAATGACTACATCAATCATACTTTGCAGCCAGGCAGGAAATTTCTTGTTCACTATATCACAATGCTATGATAAATAAATGGTGTCATCATTAACACAGTTGCATTGCAAACCATGTTGTAACTACCCTAGCATTAAGACTTGGTGACAAACAATCTTTTGGGGTTTATATTCCAGGGTTCTTCATGCCTTAAGGGTTATTTCAATTCAAGCCAGAGACCTCCATAGACAAGAGTCTGGCATAGGAAGATTCTCTGGGCTATGAACTCCTGGTTATAGCAGTGAGGAAAACATGGGGGCATCATGCCTCTGAAGTAGGAAACTCACTTTGGCCTGGTTCTTTCTTCTGCTGTCTGTTGACTCTGGTGTGTACATGTGGTGAACCACCTTCCGAAGATGCATTTAGAAAGCCTCAGAAAAATGAAAATTTGTGTGAAACTTTCTTTGGCTCTTTAGACATGATTGTTCAGTGAGCATGGGCCAAAAACCTTGTCACACGAGCTTCCTCCTGAAATAAATGGTGTTTGCTCTCATCCTATCTGTCAGATAACCTGGCAAGTCTCTGCTTTTGGTGCTGTCCTGGCACATTCCCCATGGCCCTGGGCCAGTGTGAGATGTATGAGGGCCACAGTTAGCCACTGGCCCAACAGGGAGGGATCAGGTGTGGCCTATGCTTATCTTCCTTCTTCACCATCTACATCCTGGGTAGAAACGCAGACACGTTACAAATGACAGAGCAAAGGGCAGATACATGTCTTCTAATGGTCTGGCTTCTTTCTTAAAGGGCTCTTCCACAGAGGCTCATGGTCTGCCCCTGCCCCTTCTGTTCTCCGTGATAATTTGGCAACAGATGCTGCATGATTGAATTTGCTGGGCCTTTTCATTAGAGAGAAAGACTAGATAGCAGGACTTATATGCTTGGTTAGCATATAAGTCAGAAACATTATTCAGTAAGTGTGGATTTGCATATAGCATGAAACATACTATGAAGAGAGAAAAGTTTTAAGTCATCATTAGCTTTCCTCCTGTGTTATAGTACTGTTTTTTTTAAAACTGTAACACATGAAGTAGTAATTAAGGTTGCTCTGTAAAGGCCGAGAGTTTGATCTAGTAATAGTGGAGTGCTTACTTAGCATGCACGAAAAAATGTGGGCTCGATTCCTCCATAACACATACTTAGAAAAAAAGCATGAAGTGGTGTTTTAGCTCAAGTGGTAGAGCTCTCACCTTGATAAGGCTCAAAGACAGTGCCTAAGCCCTAAATTCTAGCCCCAGGACTTTTCCTCAAGAACAAAGATGAATCCTTGTGTGGTGCTGGAGGTTGAAACCAGGGTCTTGTGCTCACCAAGTGAGTGATCTGAGCCAGAGCATGCACTCTGTCCTTTCTTTTGTAATTTAGTTTTGACACGGATTTTGGTGCACATTACTTAGGCTAGCTTCAGATTTTCTGTCCTCTTGGTTTTTTATTCATAATACTTGAGATTATAGTTTTATTCCATCATGGTCAACTCAGTGTGTTTGTAGCTTAATTTATCTTGCTAAAGCAAGACAACCAATGGTCAGGTTCTGTCTGAGGTTTTGACTTGAGCTTGGGGTTCAAGTCCTAGTTCCATTAAACATTACCTGCAACACCTAGGACAAAAGATTTTGCCTTTTCTGCCTGTTGTTCCATCTATAAAACGAGTAGGGCTGGGAGTTTGGCCTAGTGGTAGAGTGATTGCCTAGCATGCATGAAGACCTGGGTTTGATTCCTCGATACCACATACAGAGAAAAAACTGAAAGTGGTGCTATGGCTCAAGTGGTACAGCTCTAGCCTTGAGAAAGTCCAAGGACAGTGCTCAGGCTTTGAGTTCAAGCCCCAGGACTGGCGAAAAAAAAATAGTGTCTATCTCATCGGGTCACAGACAGGATTAAGTCAGAGAACGTAAATTGTGAATGTACTGTGAGGTTTTGTTTGCATGAAGTACTTACGATATGAAAAGAAGAACCTGGAGCCAGATGTGGTGGTTTACACCTGTAATCCTAGCTACTCAAGAGGCTGTGATCTGAAGATGAAGGTTCAAATCCAGCCAGGGCACTAAAGACCATGAGACTCTTATCTCCAATTAACCACCAGAAAACTGAAAGTGGGGCTGTGGCCCAAGGGGTAGGATGGTAGCTTTTAGCTAAAGAGCTCGGGGACAGCACTCAGGCCCAGAGTTCAACAACAACAGACAAGAAGAACCTATTATTTTCTACAATGGTTACTGTTATCTATAATTCTTCGTACCTGTATATGCACAATCAATGTTTGTGGAGTTAATTTTACTGAGTCTTTGTTGTATTTATGTGCTGGCTTTTCTTTTTTGTTGGCAGTACCAGGTTTTGAACTGAAGGCCTGATACTCAGCATTCTTATTCTTGTCTAGATTCTATCCCTTAAAACAAAACATCAGCCCTGATTTTTGCTGGTTAATTGTAGATCCGAATCTTCCAGACTTTTCTGCCTGGCCTGGCTTTGAACTATGATCTTCCAAGTCTCAGCCAGCTGAGTAGCTAGGATTACAGGCATTGGCAAGTGGTGTCCTGATTATATATTTGTTTTCTTACAAATGAATCAGAGACAAAGAAACAATTTCCATTCTTTTTTTTAAAAAAAAAAACTTTATTTAAAGAATCCCAACACAGTCTTACCCTGTGAACCACAGACAGCACAACACTAAACCATTCCATGCTCCAGCTCCAAAGCCGATGCTGCTGTTGGTGAGGAAGCTGGGCCCCAAGGGCCTGTTTGCACAAGCATTCCCATCGCTGCATGGAAAAACTAAAGCACTGCATAAGCAATGAAGTTAATTTTTTATAAAGAAAGGTTCCAGCAGAACATGATCAGAAAAATTTACTTCATGAACTTGTGTTATAGGACGTTTGCAAAATGCTAGAGCAATTTTGTGTCTACTGAGTTGAATAAAATTCAGTGAATAAACTTAAAATGCACAGGCACCTCTCTTCAAAGGATGCTAGAGAGAAATAAGGGCCATGAGCTGTGATTTCCGCAGCATCCACAGGATCCTTCCTGTAGGCTACTGGCAGGGGAGAACTGGTACACCAGGAGTCACTGCCACCAGATACAGCGGTTACATAATCTCCAACATCTGTACACACCTGCACTTCAGCCCTCTTACAAGAAAGCATGAAACTGTATCTACTGACAGCTTCATTTTTCACCATTCTTACTCCTCCCTTAGGAAAAGGTAATCAAATCATTGACATTTGTATTTCTTTACTACCTGGTTGTTGTAAATTGTTGGCCACTTTGAGAACACAGCTGGGAGAAGCCTAACCGTGTTTTGATGCCTTTTCTGTAACTGACCTGTTGTCTGTGCAGGAAGTCAGTTTGGAGTCAAAGTCTATTAACTGATTCCTTGCCTTTTCCAGTACCAGAGATGTGTTTGAGGACTGGATGAAAACGATGGATGAGCTCTCCCTTCAGTATATGTGTTGAAGGGGGCATAATATCTGTAGATTCCCTAAATTTGTATATTGGCATCCATTGTGGAACCTCATGCAAGTCACAACTGTATTGTAGATAGAGAAGGACTGCATGGGGCATAAGTCCAAGAAATGGAACCTCGGGACAAATGTCAAATCTCTTCAACCTTCAATTTGTCTATATACATCCACAGTTGAAAGTTTTTCAACAAAAATAGCTATGATTTAGGAACAGAGTTGGCTACAAGTAGTAAAAGACCAGGACTAATTAATACAGGTGTGCAGGCATTGAGTCGGTGCTCAGTAGTTTCATTAGATGGCAAGTCCATACCTCCTCCCACTCTGTCACTCTATGCCACGATTGCTGTGGTTCTATTCATCAGAGCTGAACCAGAGCTGAGCAGAAGCACATACGTGTGTATGCAGTGGTAGAAAGACACTCCAATGACTTATCAGGAAATCAGAGGACTGAAAGTAACCACAGTAAATCTACATAGGAATAGAATCGGAAAAATTAAAACAAAAACATTTTCTCTCTTTCATCCCTCCATCCCTCCCCATTCTCTCTCTCCCCATTCTCTCCCTTTCTCTTTCCCTGTAGAACTCAGAACATGGGCACTGCACCTGAGCTCTTTTTGCTCAGTGCTTATACTTGACCACTTGAGCCACTTGAGCCACTTGAGCCACAATTCCATTTCTGACAACTTTGAGTAGTTCATTGGAGCTGAAAGTCTCCTGGACTTTCTTGCTCAGGCTGGCTTCAAACTGCAATCTGAAAGCTATCAGCCTCGGAGTAGCTAGGATTTCAGGTGTGAGACACAGTGCTGGGCTAAATTTCTCTCTTGGTATATACATCTGGTCACCGTTCCTGTCATTGTTTGGTGTAGATATTACTATGGGCTTGCTTGCTTACCTCAGAAGGCCATTTAGTTAATAATGCTATAAGTTGCATCAGATGTCTCCTATATTATAGTTTTTCCATATATGAACTTTAAATTTTACTTAAAACAATAAACATCTTATGTTTGTACATAAAGCTGTCAATGTGTACATGTAAGGTTTTGGAATGACATTCCTAGTGTTTTTGTTTCTGTTTTTTGTTTAATAGAATTGAGAACACGGCAATATTTTATATGTAAAGAAGTTTTGGAAAAAAATTTGTCTTCCCTGCATTTGTCAGAGAAATGGGGAATAAAAGGTAGTGAGGGAAGGATAAATTGTTTAGACAGACAAGAAGGAAAGAAATTTTTTTTGCCAGTCCTGGACCTTGAACTCAGGGCCTGAGCACTGTCCTTGGGCTTTCTCAAGGCTAGAGCTCTACCACTTGAGCCACAGCACCATTTCTGGCTTTTTTCTATGTATGTGGTACCGAGGAATCGAACCTAGGTCCTCATGCATGCTAGGGAAGCATGCTACCACTAGACTAAACTCCCAGCCCAGGAAAAGAAATTTTAAACAAATAATTGTGAAGACTACTAGTAGAAGATGAAAAAATGAATGTTGGACACCTGAGTATTGTGAATGTCATAAGGAGAGTTGGGAATATTTCTTTTGCTTCATTTCCCTTCAAAGTAATTTACTTTTGTAGCTTGAACATTGAGCTGTGTTCACTTCTAAAACTGTGTTAGTACAGACGTTTCATTTGGTATTATTTTCAATTAAACATTCAGTTGCTAAGACAAAAAAATGAATGTTGGAGTTGCTTTCTATTTCATTTCAACTTATGTTTTATTTTTATTATTCTATTTTTTGCTGGCCCCAGAGTTTGAACTCAAGACTTGCTTACCTGGCTTGCTCATGGCTCATGCTCTACTACTTCAGTCACACCTCCAGCTCAGCATTTTTGCTGATTGTTTAGGAATCCAAAGTCTCCTGGATATTTCTGACCAGACTGGATTAAACTGAGGATAAGCCTCTTGAGGAGGTGGGAGCAGTTTTGAGTTATCAGTGACCAACTTAAGCTTTCTTTATGTTTAAATTCAAGTGTTAGTCTGGAAAATTAGAAGTTCTAATAAACTTCCTCCTATTCACCTCACTTCAACAGTTAACCCACATATGGTCAGTTTTGCTTAATCTATGTGCCTTCCCTCTACTCAGTATTATGTGGAGGCCTACCCTAGAAATGCATTTCACTGGTATTTATTTTTATTTGCTTACTTATTTATGTTTAGTAAAGCCAGCACTAAATGTGTGAACAGAGCTGAGTTCAAATTCCAGCCCCAGCACCCATCTCTGAAGGGCTTTGGGAGAGTTGGTTCATTCACTCCACATCTATTTAAAAACACTCTGGGAGACTGGTGGCCAACAAGCTTGGGAAATAACTCCAGGAAGGGATGGAAGGGTAGACTAGGGTGGCCCATCCTGCATCTCTCTGATGTAACAGTGGGCACTGCTAAACAGGCTGACTTCCGACCTCTGTGCTGGAGCACATGGCATTCTGTCATCTTTAGTTCTTTTTTATTTTTTTCAGGGCCTCTGCATGAGCCTGACCACAGAGCTGTACCCTCAGCTGGCTCCTCCATCTTCTTTTCCCACAAGACACCTCCCTCAGTACTATATCTAGAAAATCAAGTTTTTGGGGGTTCGTCTCCTTTTTCTCTTTTGTTCCAAGTTTGTCAAAAGTAACTGGCTTCTAAACTCACAGTGTTTTAGTGCAGAAAATACTCATTTTAGTTAGAGTGAATACTTGAGAAGAGCTGCTTAAACTCCTATATGAAATGTAGGCTTTTTTTCCCCCCTAAATCTGAGATTGACTTTAACAGTTTCCAATTCGGCAGCTACTTAATTCTAATCCAAACAGAGTGTGATTGGCAGTCTATCAAAAACCCAGAAAATTTCAGTTGGTAGGAATGGCTCCTTTGCTGGGATTTAATGATCTTTTCATAACATTTCAGCAGATTCACTTTTATTTATATGAAATGTAGGCTTTGGTCCAAAGTCCATGTGATGAAGCAACAAACAAGAAATAAAAGTACAAGCATTCAATGCAGCCTTTCACTTCCTCGAGACTTGGCTAAAGGCAGGAGAAAGGGGCCGTGGTTCCCACATGAGCGGGTGGCCTAGGCCTGGGGAGAGCTGGGGAGATGGAGGTGCTGGGGGCTGTTCTGTGTGGGAATGGCTGGGTCCTCACTGCCCTGTCTTGGTAACTCAACCTCCTCTTGGACAATGGGCCTGAGGGTGAATGAGTGTGAAGACCAGCTTGTCAGTGTCCCCAAAGCTAATCATTCCAGGATTGCTTTCTCCTTGTTTTCTGTGGTTTTCCATTCACTGAGAAAATTCACCCCATCTCTTGTTATTGGGTCAGACAATGGTTCAGGTCAGCCTTGCTCAGATCCTTCCAGAGCACTGAGGACTCTGACTGTTCACACTTTTTTCTTTGGCCTCCTGGACTATTTATCTCCATGAGTGACTGTATGAAACATTTCAGAACTCGTGCCCCTTATGCTTTCCAGGGAAAGCTTCTTGTCTCCATTCTGACAGCCTTCCTTTCACTGAGAGAATACAGCTTCATCTGGACACAGAGGAATGCCACTTGTCTTCTTTATTTTCCTATATTGCCTTGTCACTCTAGTCTGTACTTCTGGCCTTCTAGTACCTAAACTTTGCCAACTCTGCCTCCTTTCCTCTATTAGCCAGTAAGCATGTCTATTGGGTCTCAGGAAGAATAAGAATGTTCCATATCTCCAAGAAGTTCCCAACTCTGTTAGCTGCGCTGGATATCCTGGCACACTGTCATGGATGAATTGGCTTAAACCAACCCAACTTCTTCATATCTCTTCTATCAGAAGGTAGGGTCTCTAGAGAATACTGTATTCCTTGGCTCAGGGCCCTCTTCTCCTGCTCCAGACCAGCAATGGCAGGGCAGCCTTGCTCATGATTCCCATTCTGCAATCCTCTTTAAGTTTGAAGGACTCCCAAGATCACCCTGGGCTCATCATGTCATCGAGAGTCACCTCCATAACTTTAATATCAGCCGCTACATGAGCCAACCCCATCCAGGACCTTCATTCCTCTTTGCTATTAATCTAGCACCTTGGCACATCTTGAGGATCAAGACAAGATCATTTCTGAGGAACTGTTATACTGCCCATGGCTTCATCAATATCTGCCTGTCTCGATGTATACATGCACATATATGTGTGTGTCCATGATGCAGGCATAATTGAGCATTATGATTAACAGCCATGTGTGCATCCATCCATTTATGTAATTCTTTAGTTACAAAATGACTTGATTTGCACCCATATAGGTATCTAGTCCTTGACTTAAATGAGTTATGTTTCGATTGGCCTAGTTTAGACTGGACTGCTCCTTATGTGGGAAGGACACTTTACCTGCCTCACCCCTTACATGTGCTATGCAGTGGCGCAGGGCCCTGTGCCGTAGACAATGTCACCTCTCCCTTTCCTAGCTGACTGTTCAGCAGTAAGTGGAGAGAATGTCTATGTATCACTAGCCGGGACAAGATCAAAATGCAAAATTTAAACTGCAGTTTCTTATAAATACATATTGCTTTCATATGATCAAAAAGCTGAAAAGTTGTAGAAAGGGATATGTGTGTGCGTGTGTGTGTGTGTGTGTGTGTACACACTCATATGTAAATAGTTTTTTTCCTTTTGGGGAAAACACATTGAAAGGATTTTCTCATGCTGTTCAAATCTTACACATTATGTTTAGAGATCATTCTACTTATCCTGTTGTGTGAAGTACCAGTTTTATTGACCAATCTTCCTCTGAGTTCCATTTTTTGAGCTATTATTAGTGCTGCCATGATCAACATATACCACTCTATTAAATCTCCTCATAAGTCCTATATTAGGGCTTCACTGGATGGAAAGTTGATACTCGCTGCATAGTTCAGAAATGGAGCCTTTGGGAGGTGGCAGGTAGAGGAAGTCATTGAAGAATGTCTAGATTAATGATTTAATGGGACATGGAAGAAACTTGAGGTGGGAGAAACTTTAGGAAGAAGATCATTATGGCTATGACCATGAATAGAATATTTTGTCTCTGGCTCCTTTCTGCTCTCTTTGTTTCCTGACTGCAGCTTTGCTCTACCACCTGCTCTCTGCCCAGAATGCACTGCCTCATTTGGGGCTCAAAGAAAGACAAGTGACCATGTGTGCTATGAATAGGCAATCCCAAATTAAGCCTTTCTCTTTGATTTTGATTTCCTCGGGCATTTTGTCATAGCAATGAGAAGGTGACTGGCACCTGCCACTTTCAGTGTCGCTTTCCTGCCCCCTTTGCTTTCTGAGAAAACTTGAAGGTATTTGAATTAGAGGACTAACTACTTGACATTGACTCATAAGAATGGACTCCTTCATTATTTGAATATTGTTCAAAGTGATCACCAAGCCTTAACGAGAACTATTACTCCCTTCATTTTTTTCCCAGTCCTGTGCCCATTGCTTTCAGGCTGTAGATGGCATTCTCACGAGTAATGAAGCAGGATCTGAACAACAACACACATCTTTCTCATCAACTTAGCTTTTACTGCCTCAACTTCACTACCCTTTGCCACCTTCCTCTAAGAGGTGTCTTTGTTCACCTCCTCATTTGTTCCCGGTGAAGATGTTAAACTGGGCTGCTATATTTATAAACAAATATGGAATTACAGAAAGTACCATCGTCTAGATGGTTCTATGCAGGGCTGGGGGCTCAGTTCACAACTGTGAGATTTTGGGACTCTAATCCTTGAATTCTTTATAGGAGCTAAAACAGAAAACTGAGAATCTTTCGTCTCTAGGAATTTCAAAGTCTCACTTGAGAGCCTAAGAGTTTTCAGAATCAGTCTGAGGGTTTTAACTCTCTGACAAGAAATATAACAAAATCAATCTATGTCAAACCCAATAGTAGAAATCATGTTGGATGGGAGTATAGAGGACACATGGCCTTAAGAATGGAATGTTTAGGAGTCAGAATTAACAATAGAGAAAGTCCTGCAGCCAGGGCTTATTTTAGAGTCTTGATGTCCACTCAAAAATAAAAAAATCACAAAATTGTAAAAAAAAATCTAAAATGACTAGTCTGTTGATATCACCAAGGCTTCTCACAAAGCAGTGGTTTTGAGTAGGGATTGTGGCTAAATAATTACCCTCTGTACCTTCTGTCATCTGGGTGCTTGGGAGATTTGGGAAGGCCGAGGGGACAAACAGGCCTGCATCTCTTCTGCTCTTGTGGAGGAAGAGGATGACAATCAGCTATAATAAAAAAAGCAAATATAGTAATGTAGTGTGGACAGGGCAGTGAGGAGATAGTGAAAGGAATAAATAACCTGATGTGGGTGAATGAAAGGTATTTGGGGGTTTGATGTGGCATGGCCAGGTAGGCTTGGCCATGTTGGCATTTTAGCACAGCCTTGAAGCAGGTGAGATTTTTTTTCCAGATGCTTTTGAAGGAGGGTTGTAGGAAGAGGAGTGGGTCAATGCAAAAACTCAGGGCCCCCAAATCATTTTTCCCCCTCTCGATTTACCTATCCACTCAGAAATTGCCACCTACAGATAAAAGGGAGTTCGCCTCTTTCATCTCTATCTCCTTCTCTTCTCTTCCCAAATCGTCTATCAGTTTCAGGCTCACCATCAGTGAAGTTCTTCCTGGATGGATGGAGGAAGTGGGATCAAGGCCTTTTATATCCCCAGATACAAATGGTTCTTTTTTTGCGGGGGGAGGGGAGGAGTCTGTCATGGGGCTTGAATTCTGAGCCTGGGTGCTGTCCCTCTCTGAGCTCTTCAGCTCAAGGCTACCACTCTACCCCTGGGCCCTGGGGTTATCCTGAGCTCTTCCGCCCAAAGCTACCACCCTACCTCTTGAGCCACAGTGCCACTTCTGGTTTTCTAGTTCTTAGTTGGAGATAAGAATCTCATGGACTTTAGTGCCTGGGCTGGCTTTGAAACTTGATCCTCAGATTTCAGTTTCCTGAGTAGCTAGGATTACAGTCATGAGCCACTGAGCCCAGCCTATAAATAATTCTTTCTCATGGTACCACGAGGTACAATATTTTGTCAACAGAATCTTAGCAAAGACTAACTTGTTAATTAGTACATTCCCTGGTCTTCCCCAGAGGATAAGCAAGTATCTACCAAAAAGGGCCAGTCCAAAAACAAAACAAAACAAAACAACAACAACAAAACCAAACAACAACAACAACAACAAAAAAACCTCGAGAATAAGTCTGGTGAATTCTGTCACTATAGGATGTTTGTTTCCTTAAACTTTACTTTGATTTGACCTTGGTCTTTGCAGTTTTGTGAATGTATGGTAGTTTCAATATGGAAAACTTTGGTTCTCTTCATCTTTCCTGAGTGGTGGGATTCTAGTTGAAAGGAAAAGAAGGCCTAAGACTGGAAAGGTCATAGACCAACAACAGTCTTCATGCAGAAAGTACAAAACACATCAATCTGAGCTGACCTGGGTCAGAAGCTTAAGCCCTTTCCCAGGGTTGGGAGTCATTAGAAACTGCTACTAAGAAAGAATCAATCCAAATTTATACCAGAAGACAGAAAAAAGAAGCGCCTTTATTACTGTCCCACAGTTATGACAAATGGAGACACCTCCTAGAACAGATAATGAAAAATTTTGAATTATTGCCATTGTTTCTCATATTTCTGAGAGTCTTGAATTAATATAGCAAACCAAGTCTGAAGATAAAAAGCCAGAAGCTTTATCAAATATGTTAGTTCTGGCAGAATGTCTATACTGAACTAACTCAAAGTCCAAGTAGCATTAGGGGTTTTCAGTAAGAAGTGGTGTGGATTTTCCTAGGGGCTGTTAATGTAAAGGCATAGTGTTTGACTAGGATGGCTTGCAAACTTTCTGTTGGGTTCTCATGTATTTATTTTTATTTCTGGTTTAATTTTATTTACTTTCTGGAAAAGGCAAGAAAATATTCTTTTTCTTCCCCTCTGCCCCCCCCCTTTAGTTCTTAGGAATACTTATCCAAGTACTGGTGGAGAATGAATTTATAATTTCTAGAGAGACAGTAACTTTTTAAGCACTGGTCTGTATACAAAGTTTAGCTTGTGCAAGAGTTAAACATTATGCGGCTATAAGATATATGCTTACTAGATGAAGAGATACTTTATTTTCACATTTAAGAAGTTTTAGAGCCAGCTCTAATTCTAGATTTATCTGTTATTTTCCCTATTGGGACACACATAAGAACATTATTTTCTCCTTTAACATCCATTACACAAATCCCAATAAATACCTTTTTCATAATTTGTGTAAAAATAAAATGTTAATCATTTAAAATATGGAATTACTTATTTGTTAGAGGACTTAAAATTTGTACCCAAAAGACGAGGAACTGTGTCTTGATTTTGGCTGTATAATATATATATATAAATTTTATATATAAAATATATATTCATATTATATATAGAGCATATATGTTCAAGTCCACTCCTATTGCTCAACTTAGGGCCTGGGCACTGTCTCTGAGCTTATTTTGTTTAAGGCTAATGCTCTACCACTTGAGCCACAGCTCCGGGGGTTAATTGGAGATGTACCACAGACTTTCCTGCTTATGTTAGCTTTGCATCCTATTCTTTGGATTTCAGCCACCTAGGTAATTAGGATTATAGGTGTGAACTAGCAGTGGTACCCATGGCTATATTTCTATATGTTGAACCATGGAAACCATAACCTTATTTTCTTATTTTCTAAGTGTGTGTGTGTGTGTGTGTGTGTGTGTGTGTGTGTATGCCTGCCAATACTGAGGCTTGTACTTAGGACCTCTCCCTTTCTCACCAGTTTTGAATATGGGTAGCACCCTACCATGTGAGCCAAACCTCCACTTCTGGCTTTTGCTATTTAATCAGATATAAATATTTCTCAGATTTGTTTTGCCCGGAGTAATTTTTTGAACCTCTAAACACCGATCTCAGCCTCCTGAATAGCTTGAATTGTAGGCATGAGCCCTCAGCATCTAGCTGATATTAGTTCCTTAATTCCGAAGGGTAATGTGATTGTGACCAGCTCAGGTTTCAATATGGCTGTTGAGTGTACAAACCTATGTTCTTGGGATTTTTTTTTCCAGTTTACCACACACATGAACAAGACAACAGCTTAATAACCCCTGTGTGGATTTACTACCTCAGCATTCGTGCCTTTATCCATGAATTCTATCTTGTAGGCACTTCCTTGGTCATTCTTCACCGTAAGCGCACAGAACACACCAGCATGCTGACATTTGCAGAAAGAAGTGTGAAACTTACAGCAAGTTCCAAGAAAAGCAGTTGGCTTTCTTACCTCCAGGCACAAAATCCTAGGCCTTGTGCCAGCTCTCTGGACACTTGGTGCTTTCCTATGGCTAACTTTTCCCTTTCTTCAAAGCCAACTCTGGAAGAAGGCCACTCAGGTGACTATTCATTTGTAGGCGTAGTCGGGAGAGCTGCCACCTGTGAGCTGTTCAGGCTGTAAGTATTACTAATCTACTTTCAGGAAAGTTATGTAAAGCATTGCTAATGTACCCTGAAGAGTTCCTTGCCATGCTGGCTCCTCCGGCATTTTGGAAAAGGCAAGTCTAGGCACGCACGTGTGTGTGTGTGTGTGTGTGTGTGTGTGTGTGTGTGTGTGTGTGTGTGTGTAAAGCTTCCCTCCCCTTTGCTATTTATGAGCTGGGCAGCTCACTTCGAAAAGCTGTCACTCTTCTCCTGGGTGTGGGAAACCAGTTTCTCCAGCATGCCAGGCCAGGGTGCTTATCCAAAAGGAGGGGTTCCTGGGGGATCAGGCAGGGAGGTGGGGGCTGTAAGGAAAGTCATAGGCTAGTACTGGTTTCAGTTTTTGGTGGAAGTGGTGGTGAGGTGAGGGAAAAAAATAGAGAAATGATTTTTATAAAGCTGTGGTGGGACCACCTTCTTCTGTGTCCTTGTAGCAGAGGTGGACAGAAATGTAGGGGGTTGGTAATTCACAGAAAAAGCAGAGCTTACTTGTGACTCCTTACTGGACCAGATCACTGACAGAGATCATTCTTTGATCAGCTTTCATGCTTTCGAGATTAAATTTCCTCAGGGGGGAAAAACAAATCCGCAGAGTTTTCCAAAGAGAATAAAAGAACCCTTTCTGTTCTAAAAGAACTCTATTTGGATTTACAAATACAGCGCAGGAAGTAGCATTTTTGCTGTCTATACAGTAGCTAGCACTACACACACACACACACACACACACACACACACACACACACAAGCACACTACACAGTATACATATAGTATATAGTATATAGAGATGCATGTATATATGTATCCATATCCATATATTATTTATGAGCTGTTTTCTCTGGTCTGGATAGACCAGGCTGTCAGGAATTCTTTGCTAAGCCTGCTTGCACAAATGCAAATGTTGAGATAACTTTTCACAATGTTGTTAAAGGGAAACTCAGCTGGGCATTGATCAAGAAACAGACTTGCAAATAACTCTGCTTGCTGGCATAAATCAGTGCCACCCGTGAAACAGAGGAGCTCAACCAGAGCGAGAGCTTGGTTTCCTTCTATTTTGAGTTCTTTCTTAATATATCTATTTTTTTTATTTAAAAAATGATTCCTACTGTCAACTGGGATTATTAGACTGTGTAATGATATTTTTTATGTCCAAACATATGAATAAAATTACTCTCTCACCATGTATATTATGGTTATACATGCTTTCTGAAAGTAAATTAACATAAAAATAAATCTGTGATGTCAAGAATATGCATTAACCTGTTCGGACCTTATAAATATGTAAAAATTGCACCTAGTTCTTTGTCTCTCCATGGTAGGTTAGTATTCTGAATCTAGAACTGGACATTTTGTACATTATTGTATATAATTATATTTACTTAATCTGATGTAATGATGATGATGATTATTTTAATACTGTATGCTTAGTGTTACACATGGTATTTTAGGAAAAACAATAAAACATTCTGGCCTCTTTTTAGCCAACTCTATCATCCAGGTAGATCCACTTCCTTTGCTGGGTGCTGGTGGCTTCTGCCTGTAATCCTAGCTACTCACAAGGCTGAGCTCTGAAGATTATGGTAGGAAGCCAAATTGGACAGGAAAGTCCTTGAGACTCTTACTGCTTCACAATGAAGCTGCAAAAAGAAGGAAGTGGAAACATGGTTCAACTGGTAGAGCACTAGTCCTTTTTTATTTAAAAAGTATAATTTTATTATTATTATTATTATTATTATTAAGATGTTCTACAGACAGGTTACCATTTCATAAATTATGTAATGTGTATTTTTCTGCTTTTGGACAATTTCACCTTCCCCCAGTTCCCCTCTCTCATTCCAAGAGTTGCAGAGCTTATTTTCCACAAAATGTATAATGAATAGCATGATTGCATTTGTTCACCATTCCTCCCTCCCTTTCTGTGTCTCTTCTTTTACCTTTCCAAAAAACAAAAGCAAAAAATAACAAAAGCAAAACCCACTAAATATCACCACCACCAAAAATAACAACAAAAATTCATGTTTCCATATTTTAGAATTTTTTGATAAATAGTATTTAAAATGCTCAGAGAAGTTTGGGTTCTTCCCCTAAGGGTGTTTTCCTTTAGTCTATTTGTGTGTGAATGCCTAGAGTCCTATACAGGTTTTCACATTAAAGCACTAATCTTGATCAAAAAGAGCTAGGAGACAGTGTGCTTTTTTTTTTTTTTTTTTGCCAGTCCTGGGTTGGAGCTCAGGGCCTGAGCACTGTCCTTGGATTTTCTCAAGGCTAGAGCTCTACCACTTGAGCCTCAGCACCACTTCCAGCTTTTTTTCTATGTATGTGATACCAAAGAATCAAACCCGGGTCTTCGTGCATGCTAGGCAAGCACTCTACCACTAGGCCAAAAAACGATTTTATGCAAATATTTTTCTGTTTTGATTTTTTTCTCAGCATGCAGATTCTGAGTGCAAGACTCAGTACAGACAGACACAGACACATACACACACTCAACTGGTCTCCTCATGTAACATGAGTTTGTGAAACAGACCTATCCTGTTATGCATCTGCCTCCCGGGGGTTTGAGCTTCTCTGTCATCCTCCTTCTTTTTCTTGATCTTTCTTTCTGGAGCTCTTCCCATGTTCTATGAGCATCTTTTGTGTGTTTGTCAACATCACTAACTTGCTGGGTAGGGATTTTGTATTATTGGTCTTTTTGCCATCATATAACATAGCCCGCCTGGTAAGATCGGCCTTACAGTCTGTTTGTCATCTGAAAAAGGGAAGAGGTGACCTTGATTAAGATACATTGCACTCACAAACGGATACATTTGTACAACTTTTTAAATGTAATTAAAAAAAAATGAAGACCAATGGCTTTCAAACACCATGGCTACAGGTAACTAGAATAAAATTCCGAGATAATTAACCCATAAAGAAAATGAGAAGATGCTTATGTTGGCCCACGATCTATCCAGGATCAGGTCACTGAACGTTTGGGTCTCGGGGAAAGGCAGTGCACTGTGGGCTCACGGGGCTGGACAGACCATTCACATCAGAGATGAAAGTGAGTGAAATCCTATTATTCCCATTTTCAGGTGGGACCTCCTGGTAGGCTCCACCTCCCAACAGAAGCCACCCTAGGGTCTAAATCTTTCCTGTTGTGCCCTGTATTCAAAATAGTGCATTAATGGTAGAAGAACCCTGATGGACCTCTCTAAATTAATCTTGTCTCCATCAGCCGAGACAACTCCCTCTCTTTCTCCCTGCCTTTCCTTGCCACTTTCTACCGACTGCTTCACTTGAACTAATCAGCACAAGTCACACACACCAGTTGATACTCCTTTCCCAGCCTCATGTGTTGGCAACAGTTTCTGTCTGCCTTTCAATACCCGGCAAGCCTTATCCTGGACAAGGTAGATGCGGCCTCTCCCTCCGTCCTCCCCCATCTCACCCTGTTCTCTACCTCACTCACTGTGCCAGACACGTGGACTTTTTTGGTTCCTAGAACATGCCAGATTTTGCCTGGAGGCCTTCACATCTGCCATTCCATCTGTGGAAATGCCCCTCCTTCCATTTTTTTTCCCCCATGGCAGGCTCCTAGTTTCCAGGTGTCAGCTTAAGCATCACTTTCTCCATAAGGCCTCTCCTAACCACACCTCATCCACACTCTTCTCCCTGACTGCATCCTGCCTTGTCCTTCAAAGCAGAATCACTCGGGGCAAGTCATATTCATGTCTTTTCCTTCCTTCCTTCCTTCCTTCCTTCCTTCCTTCCTTCCTTCCTTCCTTCCTTCCTTCCTTCCTCCCTTCCTTCCTTCCTCTCTGCCTCCCTCCCTCCCTCCCTCCCTCCCTCCCTCCCTCCCTCCCTCCCTCCCTCCCTCTCTCCCTCTCTTCCTTCCTTCCTTCCTTCCTTCCTTCCTTCCTTCCTTCCTTCCTTCCTTTGTTCTTTGTCTACCTCTCTCTCTCTCTTCTACTTTTTCTATGTCCTCTAAGGCCATGACTATATCAGGTACAGAGTCAAATAAAATAAATATTTTTTTGAATGTCGAATGAATGATTAACCCACAGCAAACTTGCCTCTTTATAAACCTATTCTTATGATAACTGAAGAGATACAGGTACAAATTGCTAAAAGCACTCTCATGTACAATGCTTGAGTTGGGGATTGAATATTTATATCTTCCTTACATTTGTAGGCCCTACCTAGCTGTCTCAGCTTGATAACATTAGTGGGTAACATCTTTGGGAGACAATTAGTTTAGATGAGATCATTAGGCCCGGACGAGGATGGTGGGATTAGTGTCCATTTAAGAAGAAGAGGAAACAGAGATCTCTCATTTTGTACATGAACTTAAAATGGTCAGGAAAGTGGCTTACCTGAAGAGCCCCTGTCTCCATAACTCTGAAGATCCTTCTAGAAAAATGAGAAGGCCAGGAAGAGGGCCCTTACCACTCCACAATCCTGTCATTTCCAATGTCTGTGGTGTGATTTTCCAGCAGCTTAGCAGCCTGAATTGACTTGGAGCAATTGGGCCAGCCATGGTTTCTATTGTGACTTTGATAGTTAAATAAATAAAATTTTCTTTTGTCTTCATCTCCTCCCTATAATATGCAGGCATTCTCCAGTGTCTTTTGCTCATGTGACTTGTAAAACAAAGGGTTTTAAGACATTTTCTTTTGAGGATAATATGCTATGATCTATAGACTAAATCAGACCCATGACCTGTTTTTATGCATAAAGTTTTACTGGAATGAATTGTGATTCACAAGTTCTAAAATATCTACTCTTTGACCCTTCAAAAATTTGTTGCTCTTTGCTCTGTGCTATAGATAGCAAACTGTATAGTTCAAAACTATGAAAAGAGGGATAAATAATTTACTTCTTCAAAAGTAGTCTGCAGATGACAGAAACTGTAATTTTATTAAAGAGATTACTAAAGACACTCAGGTGAGCCAGAATGCATACAATGGCCAGCCTTACCTCCAATGAGATGGAATTAGTTTGTGAGAGATCATGAACACCATATTAGCATTCAATACATGTGAAATACAATCTGTGAGTCAGTGAAAAAAGTCATATTCGTTCATTGAAAACAAACAACATAATCAACTTCTAGAAACATATATTTTTATTTGAATAGCATTTTGTTACATGTACTTTTGGGAGGAAAGAGTGTAAGCTATTATTTGTGTGTGTGTGAGTGTGTGTGTGTGTGGGGGGGGGTCATGGAGCTTGAACTTGGCCTGGGCACAGTAACTGAGCTCTTCAGCTCAAGGCTATCACCCCAGCCTTGAGCCAAGCCCCACTTCCCATCTTCTAGAGGTTAATTGGAGATAAGAATCGCAGGTCCTTTGTGACCAGGCTGGCTTTGAACCTTGATCCTCAGATCTCAGCGTCCTGAGTAGCTAGGATTACAGGCGTGAGCCACCGCACCTGGCTTTGTAAACTATTTTTTTTTATCTGTATGTTTTGATTATTGGTAGTCATTGATTTTTTAAATCAGAAAGTCCTTAGAATGTAAGTGGTAATTATACATACATTTGTTAGTTCATTGGGTACGTAACCTTGAAGGGGATACCTGAGGTGCTGGCCTTCTTCCCATCCACCCCTCTTCTTCCTTTGGTTCCTGGCTGTCAAGACCTGAACAGCTAGTTGTGTTCCACCACAGGCTCCATGCCATGACAGACTCTTCTACAACAGGCCCAAAGCTACAGGGCCAAGCAACCACGAGATGGGAGCTCTTACATCCCGAGCCAGAGCAAACATTCCTAGCTCTCTTGTATCAGATACTTTGCTACAGTAATGCAAAGCTGACTAACACAAAAATACACGTCAAACAGGAAACTTAGATGAACAAAATTAAATATGAAATCTAGACTCCTTCCTTCCTTTCTTCCTTCTTTCCTTGCTACCTCCCTTTTTTTGCTTGTCAATTGCAATGTGAATTTGCTCTTGAAAATTTGTGATGCCTCTCAGTACCAAGAACCCAATTTCTCAAATGTTTTATGTCTAATTTATTTCAAAGTTACCTATTTCTAGGAAAAGCCATGCTTTCAAAAGACTGGTAAAGTATGTTATCTCGAGTAATGAATAAAATTAATATGGCATTTGCTTTTGAGGTTTCATGGAAGAGTGTTTATCATGTTTCTAGACCAAATGAAATGATTGATTAATAAGTTTCTTTCATGTCTAACTTTATTATTATCATTATCATTATTATTATTATTATTATCTAACTTCATTATTGAACCTTTGGGATGAGTTTAAAGTAGTTCCCTGCAATATGGTGATAATATTTTCTAACCCAAAATGTGGGACGTATGAATAACATGAAGATGCTTTAATATATTTAAGGGTATTAAGTTAGAACACTTAAAAAAATCACATATGCAATGGAAAATTCTTAAGCCACATTTTGACCAAAAGGCTGAAATATTCTAGACTTGCATTTGTTTATATATAATAAATTAGCTGAGATGCTCCTCTTTATGCATCATTTAATAGAGTAGCAGAACGGCATCTATTTTTTTTTAAAAAAATAAGCATCATGCTACTTATCACCTACCAGGAAGATTAATGTAAAATGAGAACATATTGAATAGTATGATGAATGGTAGTATGGTGATGCTTGTGGATCCTTTTCTTTCTGATACTTACTATACTGAAAGTTGCAGTGATGATTGCTGAATGCTAACCGTGGTGGTACGATCGTGCCTGTGGCCATAAAGCCATCGTCTTCCACAGAGAGACAATTAAGAGACAAGGGTAGAGAAATGCATGCTGCAGCACACACCAAAGCTCTTGTGTATTCACCTTGCAGCTTCAAGCATCTTATAGAATGGCTTGATTTTTCACAATTACAATTCCTCTCTGGCTTTGGAGAGAGGCACAGATGAAATTCTGTTTTTATGTACCACTTTCTTTTTTTTGCATATGCCTTTTAATATTAACTTTTACTTACAAAGCATTTCAAACCGTTTCATACATAGAAAAATACAGTATAGATTTTTATAGGGAAGGGTAATGGTTCTTATTACTAAAACAACTTGATTTGTACTTAAGGCCAATGATAATGGGGCAAAAACCAGTAGTAATGGCAAATCCACAGTGCTGAAATCCAAAACATCATTGTTTTAGTTCTTTCAGCTTCTTTCTTCTCTCTTTGCAGCTATGATGTAGACTTCCTCATCTTCCCTTCCCTCTGTTTGTACTATTATGTACCACTTTCATGGGATAAAATATCAGGTTCAGGAATGCTGCAGTCCTCCTTGGAGACCTGCTGGAATTCTGGAATTTCACATGCGTCAGAAATGCAGGGAACACAGAAGAATCAGAAAAGTTGCCAGAAGGAAGCAATTTGCACTTTTGTGCAAAGCTTTGCAATATCAGGAAGGCAGAAGGCAGAATGTGAGGCAGGAGAAAGGAAATAGGCAATTCATACATATAATAGGCTCAGGTCAACCTCCCAGTACACCCTTCTTGGAAAAATTTTCAATGCTCTTTCCTCTTCTTTAACTCAGCCAAGTGTAACCCTTATTGGAACAGTAGTGGCTGTTAGAAACAAAAGGAAAGAGTGAATACGAGTGATCACTCAATGCACACTTTTCATCAAAAGGTGAAGAACAGTAAGAATGTAAGTTGGACAACATTTGAAGCATCCTTCACCTCATTCAAGACTCTAACAAGCAATTATGGAAATCCACTGGCCATAGAGAGTGGGATGTGATAAAGCCAGAACATGTAAAAAGAGCCGGAAATCAAAGTCAATAATAATTGTTTAAAAACAACCCCGAGAACAAGACCTTTCACCAAATAATATGCCAACTCTCTTAAACATGGACCTGGGCTCTAGATCTCTGAGCCTATGTGTGTGGGACTAAACAATAATGAAATCCGATTTTGTCTCGGGCAGGTTATTTGGAGATCAGTCCAAGTGGAAATAAATAGTGTCTCATGTGTAGAACCTCTGCACGTGTGCTTGCTTCTCAAAATATCGATTTGCTTTTATTCAATTCAAAAGGGAGATCCATGAACAGTAGAAAGAGGAGGCACCATCTCTCTATGAATACTAATAAGGAAATCAAGGGAGACAGAAACACTCCAAGTTTCATCTTCCCTTTTCCTAGAGGCACAAACCCTGTGAGTTGTCACCTTGGTGTATTCTGTGTCTTTTGAAGCACTGGACTCCTCCAGAGAGAATGTCAGCTCCAGCCCTGGGCAGTTTTGACAAACAGAGTATATATTGATACATGATAAAGTATGCTAGAAATCACCCTAGTGCTAAAGGCTACTATAGTTTTAATATCATCATTTGAATTAACAAGCATTCTGTGGAGAAATAATGAGCTTTCATTATTCAGAACATCATCCTTACCCGAGGAACTCAGAAACCATTAGCTCTTGAGAACTTAATGAAAAGATGATAAAGAATGTTTTAGATAAAAGTTTGAATGGGCACACTTGATAACTGAGGTAAAATATTCATGTTTGTTTGGATGATGGATTAGGATTGCTGAGCCAAGCTCGAGGAAGCAACGGATACCAAGCGTGTGGTCAGATCACCAGGGCCGGATCTGGATTGCTTTGGGAACAGTGTGAAGTGCCAGGCTCTGGGGACAGGGATAGGGGAGCTCCTGAAAAGACCACCAAATCGTGGCGTGGCAAAGAGCTCCTTTCAGGCAGAAAGGAATGGAGATAGGCGGGAAAAGAAGGGGGCCTGTGGAAAGCAAGATGTGATCAACAGGTTCCTGGGGTTTTAAGTTATTGTTTTGGATATCACGTATGTTCAATCCCTTAATTCACGGAGATATGGTTTTTCTCATTATGGCTTGGTTAAATGGCTGGGACATTTTGAGATATCCTTTTGGATTTTAATTTTTATTATCAAATTGCATTGGGAAGAGAAATCTTTACTGAAATATAAAATATAATCTAAAGGTTTATATGGAACAAGAAAAGACCTAGAATAGCCAAAACAATTCTAGGCAAAAAGAGCCATGCAGATGGTATTACAATACCAGACTTCAAACTCTACTATAGCGCCATAATAACAAAAAACGCATGGTATTGGCACAAAAATAGAGCAGAAGATCAATGGAACAGAATAGAAGATCCAGAAATAGAACCACATACCTATAGTCAACTTGTATCTGACAAAGGAGCCAAAGATATACAGTAGAACAAACACAGCCTATTCAATTATTGGTGCTGGCAAAACTGGGCAGCCACATGCAGAAAACTAAAAATTGACCTTAGCCTTTCACCATGCACAAGCATTAACTCAAAATGGATCAAAGACCTCAATGTCAGACCAGAAACTTTGAAACTGCTACACGATAGAGTTGGAGAGACACTGGAACTCATAGGCACAGGCAAAAACTTCCTGGACAGAATCCCAGGGTCATAACAGATTGGAGAGAGACTCGATAAATGGGACTACCTAAAAATAAAAAGTTTCTTCACAGATAAAAGCATAGCCACAAAAGTAGAGAGACAGCCAATAATACATCTGACAAATGCTTAATATCCAGTATCTACAGGGAACTCAAGAAACTAATCCCCCCCCAAACCCAACACACCATTCACTAAATGGGCAAGGGAACTAAAGAGAGACTTATGAAAAGAAGAGATTAAAATGGCAGAAAAGCATATGAGAAAATGTTCATCATCCATGGTCATAAAGGAAATGCAAATAAAAACAACCCTAAGATACCACCTTACCCCAACAAGAATGGCCAAGATTTTGAACTTAGACAATGACAGATGCTGGTGGGGTTGTAGAGAAAAAGGAACCCTACTGCACTGCTGGTGGGATTGTAAACTACTTCAACCACTCTGGAAAGCAGTGTGGAGGTTTCTTAAAGAACTGAAAACTGACCTTCCCTATAATCCCGCTATACCAGTTCTGGGCATCTATCCTGAACACCATAACCCAAGATATGATAAGGACACCTGCTCAGCTATGTTCATCTCTGCACTATTCACAATAGCCAGGCAATGGAAACAATCGAGATGCCCTACTGCAGATGAATGGATACAAAGAATGTATATATATATATATATATATATATATATATATATATACAATGAAATTCTACATAGCCAACAGACAAGATAAAATAATGGCATTTGCAGGGAAGTGGATGAATCTAGAGCGAATCATGTTGAGTGAGACAAGTCAAGACCAAAGGAACAAAAGGCGCATGGTATCCTTAATTAGATCCAAACAGTGCAAGAGCCAGGACTCAATATTTGTGTACCCAAGGCTATGGACATAGTATTGGAAATATAAACACAACTACATAGACATAAAAATCTATGACTCTATTGATATAATGTTTTATTACATAGATTAGTATGTATATATGACATACAAACCTTCAGCCTAAATTTACTTAGGTTTCAAAATCTAAGTGCCAGTGATTGTATGTAGAGATTCCCTTTTTGAATATTTGTTGGTTAAATATGTCATTTGAAATATGATGTAAAATCAATGTTCATAAATTCTTTAATAAAAAAATACTGGAAGAAAAAAAGAGAGGAAGCAAGATGACACCAAAACAATAGGGACCCAGCCTAGCTCTCTCCCACAAAAAAGCAATAAACATCTGGAAGACTTTGTTACCAGCATGAACTTTCTAGAAACAGATAGCTAGACCTTGACCAGGTATAGATGGGAAGTTATAGTTATGCTCCTTGATGCCAGACAAGGTGGTACACATTTGGAAATCCAGCTACTTGAGAGGCAGAGATGGGGGATTAGAAATTTGAGGGCAACTAGGGCAAAAAGCAAGCAAGACTTTGTCTCTAAAACAAAACATAAAAGGCTTGGGGTGTGGACTCAAGCGGTAGATTGCTTTCTTGGCACATAAGAGATGCTGCTTTCAATGCCAGAATGGAAAAGAAAATAAAAGAAGAAAAGAAAAAAGAAAAAGATCCTGTCCGACAAAGAACATGTTGAAAATTCAAAAAAGCAGAAAACCTTCAGTACTATTTATCCATAGTCCTGTCCTATTAAGATCACATCTTATTCAACTTTGCAGAACTCACTCTCCAAATAATTTGTAGTGTGTAGGAATGATCATAACGTATACGCAGAATTGTGTAAGTTGTAACATTTAGATCCTTTTCTGGTTGTAAAACTAGTACATGATAATTGCTTGAAGTTAGGAGGTACTGGAGATAAATTTTGGTCTTCATGAGAATAACCTTAGAGAGCTTAAGAAAGAATCATTTTTGCTCAGACCCTCTAAGTGAAATGTCTAGAAGAAAAGCAGTCCCTGGGGTAGGACTGTTTGTGTTAGAAACTTGATTTTGTGGCTTCACACTAAGAGACCTTGAGCAAATTATTTTGCCCTTTTAGGCTATGTTTCTCCTTTGCTTTTTCAAGTTGAGGATAAAAATAGTGTACATGTCAGGACTGCTATAAATATTAAATGACAACGCCCATAAAACTCATAGAATATTGGTTGCCACATAATGTGACATCAGCTGTTAGGGGTTAATAATAATAATAATAATATTGTAACCCTTCTGTGCAGTTACATCAAGCTCTGTGGATCCAGAATGCCAAAAGGCATTCCGGTTAGAATTCTGGTTAGAATTAGTCTTTTAGGTCTTTATGTTTAAGGATTTTATTAAGATAGTATCATTGTGACTAACAGATTGGTAACGAATATATTTTCCAACCTTTTTCTAGTGTCCATTCCTATATATTTCCCAGAATTCCTTTTATCTATATAAAACTTAAATATTACAAAGTAGCCAGTGAGTGAGAAGAGGAGGGAAGAGAGGGTTAACAAGTAAATACTATGGAAGTGCATTGAACATGTGTATTTCTATGCACTTGTGTGTGTACACATATATACATATACATGCAAATACCATGACAAGACTCACCAAAAACTATTAAAAAGGAGGGGGAGGATGAAAGGAGCTAATAAAAAAATAATACAGATGGGGTGAAATTGGACAAAGTAAATTATATACAAGTTCTGTGATATCACAACAAAATCCTTTTGTAAAATTAAATATATGTTAATGAGACTTTTTGTTTTTTTTTTTACCATTCACTAGCTGAATGGCAGTGGCCCTTACCAGTAATCTTAGCTACTCAGGAAGCTGAGATCTGAGAATTTAGGTTCACAGCCTATGTGGGCAGGAAAGTTCATTAGACTCTTATCTCTGATGAACTACCAAAAGGACAGAAGTAGAGCTGTGTCTCAAATGGCAGAGTTCTGGCTCAGTGAGAAAAAGCTAAAGAATAATTCTCAGGGTCTGAGTTCAAACCCCAGTACCAATACATACACACACAAAGCAGTAGAAAAAAAAATGTATGAACACTTGTACTATTTGGAAATGGTGAGGCAGAGTTGGTGTACGGCCTGTGTGTACTGCATTCTGTATAGTGCTGTGCACTGTATTTCCAGAATATACAGAATATACTTTTCTGTCCCAGCACTAGTGGAAGCCAGGCATCACAGTGCTGTGGAGGTACTGTGGAGCTGAAGTGTGGATGGGATCCCAATGTGCCTTCTTGACTGGGGTGAAGATAAGATGCTCAGGAGATTGCAACCCTCTTGCCTGGCAGGAGGCTTCCAAATTACAGAAGAGGCTCCTTTGGTGTGAGGATTTTGTGTCTTTGAAGTTATTCCTAAAATCTAACCTAGAGGCTGTTTCCTCAGCCTTCCCAAGAATTTAGTAATCCATTTAAAACTTGTAATAACCTGTTTCTGCTAAACCAGGCAGAGTGGATTTTGTTCTTTGCAACTTAAATCTGACAAGCACTATAGCAGTTACCGCTTTAAAATCATAATGAAATAGAAATATTTTCAGGTCTTAAAAGAAAGATGGTAATAGAGCGAGATTTATGCCAGATACTATATATCACAGGACAGCTTATTAGTCTTTACTAATTATATAAACCTGTACTTAGACATCGCATCGTATATATTTTAAAAAATGAAGAAAAAAGTTCAGTAACCTAGGAACTTGGCAAAGAAAACAGCCTTTAGGTTGGGCTCAGCAGATTTCTTTCTGTGGAAGGCCAGAACACTTTTTGTAAGAGCTGTGTGAAAAGTTTAGTCATTGTTAGCAGATGCTGACACAGAATAACTTTATTTCTTGTCATTTTAGAAGTCAGGAATTTAAAATAGTGAGTCAAAGACATGGCTTAGGAAAGCATTTCTGTTGCTGGGAAATGAATGATAATCAGAAGGAAAATAAAAAGAACCATTGGGTGAAATATTGTAGAGTAAAGCTGTAGACATTGACTGCCAGATTAATTTGAAAGCAACATTCTTGGGTAATGACTTTTTCCTTTATTATTTGAGTTGTATATTGAAAAAGTTAAGCTATGGTTTAGTTGGGTTACTAAGGGCAAATAAACCTTTCTGTAGTTTTCCATCCATCAAAACCTGAATGGCTACAAAATTAAGGGTTCTTTTCTTTTCTTTCTTTCTTTCTTTCTTTCTTTCTTTCTTTCTTTCTTTCTTTCTTTCTTTCTTTCTTTCTTTTTTTCTTCCTTCCTTCCTTTCTTTCTTTCTTTCTTTCTTTCTTTCTTTCTTTCTTTCTTTCTTTCTTTTTCTTTCTTTCCTCTTTCTTTTATCTAAATTACCCTTCCTTCCTTCCTTCCTCCCTCCCTCCCTCCCTCCCTCCCTCCCTCCCTCCCTCCCTCCCTCTCTCTCTCTCTCTCTCTCTCTCTCTCTCTCTCTCTCTCTCTCTCTCTCTCTCTCTCTCTCTCTCTCTCTCTCTCTCTCTCTCTCTCTCCCTCTCTCCCTTTCTTCCTGTGCTAGTCCTGGGGCTTGAACTCAGAACCTGGGCACTTTCCTAAGCTTTTTTTTTTTTTTTTTTGGCTTAAGGCTGGCACTCTACCACTTGAGTCACAACACCACTTCCAGCCTTTCCTGTTTATATGGTGCTGAGGAATCTAACCCGGGGCTTTGCGCATGCTAGGCAATCACTCTACTGCTAAGCTACATTCCCAGCCTGGATGGATGCTGATTCTTAAGGATTTAGGTGAGTTACCATTTCACTGTTTTGGGGGAGTGGGTGAGGCACCCACTTTTCCAGAGATGAGACAGGATCACAATATTGGTTGATTATTCTCAAGCAGCCTCCATCGTGTTTATAGCAAGGACAATTCTCTCCTCGATTCTAAGTATCTGTTGCCTATTGATTTTAGGCTAGTCCTATCATTTGAACTCAGGGCCTCGGTGCTATTCCTTAGCTATTTGCTCAAGGCTAGCACTCTATCATTATCATTTGAACCTCAGCTTCACTTCTCATTTCTTTTTTTTTTGGTAGTTTATTTGAAGTAAGAGTCTCACTTCCTGCCTGGAACTGAACTGAGATCCTTAGATCTCAGCCTCCTGAGTAGCAAGGATTATAGGCATGAGTCAACAACAGCACACATAGATATCAATATTTTAATAGGTAAATTGTATTCCTATTCCTCCATTCCAATGTATATGCTGACATACTAATCACTTAATATTTCATAGTATGACTCTATAAAGAATCAAAGCCTCATAGAATTGGTAGGTATTCACCATGTGATGGTAAATTAATGTAATTTGCTGTAAAAAATTAAAATGCTAAGATAGCTTAAATTAAAATATTTGAATTCAGTGACAGAGTTGTATGAAATGAATTCAATTTTGGAAGTTTACTATTATTTTAATAGTAATCCTTCTTTCCTTATTTATTTTTTAAAATGAACTCAGCATTTTTAAGGTATTTTAAAATTCAATTTGTATTTGAAAACTCTCCATTAAGATTTTTTTTCTCCCCTGGGCATCAGAGCATGAAAAAGAAAGTTTACGTCTACATGTAGATCTTATCTGTATGTACATATAGATTTGTGTGAATTTTTGGTTTAAAGTTGATTTTTTAAAA
The DNA here is from genome assembly GCF_031878675.1 of Megascapheus bottae. Taxonomy (NCBI): domain Eukaryota; kingdom Metazoa; phylum Chordata; class Mammalia; order Rodentia; family Geomyidae; genus Megascapheus; species Megascapheus bottae. The sequence continues at coordinate 32,481,382 of NC_143530.1, read as the reverse complement.
TAACCTTAAAGTAAATTAACATCATGTATGTATCAGAGCACAATTTGTCCCAAAATGTATGCATTTCTTGACCTGGAAAATTAGAGTTGGAAAGGGAGGGAGGGAGGGAGGGAGGGAGGGAGGGAGGGAGGGAGGGAGGGAGAGAGAGAGAGAGAGAGAGAGATTGAGAGAGAGAGAGAGAGAGAGAGAGAGCGCGCAAGAGAGAGGGAGAGAGCGAGAGAGCGAGAGAGAGAGAGAGAGAGAGAGAGAGAGAGAGAGAGAGAGAGAGAGAGAGAGAGGGAGAGAGAGAGGGAGAGAGAGAGAGAGAACAAGCAGAGCAGCAGGAACCAGCAAATTTAAAGTGTTCTGAAAATGGCAGCTGTCAGTCTTAGAAATCCCAGCTGGGTGGTTTCCTATATGCTTGCAATAAAACTCTTGTGCAATAAATGAAAAAAAATATAAAAGTTTACATTTTATTGGGTGTAAAGCCCTTAAAGAGCTGCTGTTTATCAAGAGGGAAGGATGACAGTGTGGGAGTGAATGGAGGGCTTGGGGTGGGCCGGGTAGCCCTGCTGGGCTTATTACTGGGGTAAATCTTCCTGCCCTCACTCCTTGGCCATGAGCGATCCATCCAGCTGGGGCACAAATTCACTACCTTCTGGAAGCAAAGGTCACAGCAGTAACCCAAATATTCACTTCCCTCAGCAAGTCTCTCTCTTCCTCAGAAATGGGAATGGAGAAATATGGGAATAAAACAACAACAACAACAACAACATAAACCAGGAAACTTTCCCATCATGGTTCTTGGCAGTTCTTTTGATAACGAGCACATTTAGGTGAATGTTGTTACCTTAAGAAGTGTTATCTTCTGGGGATCCTTATCATAATTTTATTCTAAATTCCAACGGCTGTTGTTTAACTACCCTAGACCACAATTTATCTACAGCTTGGGGCCATAAAATTAGCTATAATGCACTCTTCTTCCCCCTCTATTTGATTTAATTTCCAGGCACCTAACACTCACGTGCTATACTGTATTTGCATATTTCAATATGTACTTTCGCGGATCTCATAAGCACTCAGGTTCTCAAAGTGCAGGAATAATATAAATGCAAGTTCCCAAAGATAAAGTATATAAGCAAGGAGGAATCTCCAGATTTCCTTTATATGTAAAATATTCTTAACAATAATAGTTGTTTAGGGACTGCCAATCAAGTATCCCCTCCCCTTTGGTTGATAGGGACTGCAGAAAAACAAACAAATAAAAAAGGATGTATGGGGGTATTGAAATCCAGAATCTATCCGAATCTGCCCTTAGGCTTACTAGGCAAAGGGAAATTTAGCTTTATTTAAGATACACATAAGAATGACCATTTCCATAACCCAAATGTTTTCTAACATAAATATTCATGCTTTTTTTTGATGTGCAAGGAATTAAAAATTGAGGTTATCTTTCCAAGAGAAGACAACTTTGGAAAAGATTGAAGGAAATTTTCAAAAGTTTCTCTTGGAAGAACTTTATAAACAGTCCCTCATGGGTGGTTGGGGCCTATTTATCCAAGGCACTCTGTCAGCCCATAAGCCAACGCAGAACTTCAACAGTTACTGGACGGAAAATCAATTTCGGTCAGGGTTAGATGGGCCCAAGATTGGTTCTTTGGTCTTAACTACAGACTTTGAAAACTTCTGAGCAGAGGAACACACACACACACACACACACACACACACACACACACACACACACACACTTTTTCTATGTGTAGATGCTGGACTTGACTTACCCAGATCCGTGCGAGGCTGGAGTGAGTGAGTCTCAGACTTCTATCTTTTTCATTCTTCATTTCTCAGTGACACTTTGCCTGGACAGCTGTGCTTAACAATCTTGACTTCTTAAGTGAGGGACACTATCAGGCCTGAGCTTTCTCTGAATGATATGCAATCGAGTTTCCAAAGAAATACAGGCATGCTGGGTATTGTACTGGAACAGGGTACATTGTATATATACATTGATTGGCTTACTGAGTGGAAATGATGATGCCACACATGGTACTAAAACCAAATGAAATATATACCTTCCCCGTCAGATTTAACAATAAGAACAAGATAGACACACAGGGGTTCTAAAGGAGGACCAAAATATCAAATCCCAGTACCTGTTTTATTTCAAGGCCAGTCTTACCAATACTTGTGAGAACTGGCTTGCATAAAGGTGAGTGGAGATAAAGATGGGAAGGATGTATGTGTGGGTCTAATCTGGATAATGTAGCAAGATACAAATGTATCCTTGTAACCAATTAAGTAGAGAGTAGGCTTTTGCTTTGCAATTCCATTGTCTTTTAAAGGATATACTGGAATTACAAACCACTAAATATGACACTAGTTAATTTTTCCTTCCTTTTTATTTATTAAATAAACTTGATCAGATTTTACTATATGTTAGCAACTGAGATCTGTTGATGGATACACTGTAAAAAATAGGTCTTTCAGCTGCTTATGATGTGTCTAGAGAGACAGAAAATCTGTCACAGTATTGAGGACACTAGTTATTTTTAAGGAGAATCTCTGGCACTATAGATTTCATGAGAAACTTTGACCCTGTGAGAATTCTAAACTGATTTACAAATTACAGAGTGGGAGATAAGCCCCTTTAATGATCACCTGGCACCTTTCATTTGAAAGTTTCAAAGAGTCTGAGAAATGCTAATTAAGAAAACATCACATGCCCCCTTGGGACACCTAAGGGGGTAATTTCAGCACTTCTGCCATGGAATGCAAGTCTTCCCGGTCTTACCCTTTCTTCTAAATAGCTCTCAGGTCAGTGACTCAGAAAGTAAGAAGACAAAAGGGCAGAGACAATGGGAGCAAAAGCCATCTCACTTGACTGTCCAAAGGTAAAATAGGGATTGCTTTGGGGGAGCAAGGTGATTTGGTAAGGGTGGCATCTTTTCTCTCCCTACAAAACCCCAGTGAGGGTTGTAAGTGAGGATTCATCCTATCTGATGTTATTTTCTTGGGACCTGATGGAATCTAGCACATTAGCTATCACTATGTCCAGAAGCCTTGTAAGGATTTCTCCCTCAGTCGGTTCTTGCTCAAGTGTTTCAGAGCTGACCTGGGCCCCAGCCCAACCCATTCCACAAATGTCATCATGAATGCGCCACTCCCTCTGCCCAGTGCTTAGCGGAGGAGAAATCATCTTTCAGAATCCAGTTTGCCTGACTTACAATGTTTTTCTAAAAATAACTCCCCCCCAAAAAAGGCTTCTTAAAAATAGAAAATATATTGCTCTTTGAATTCTATAACACATGGAAGTCAGTAAACACTTTTTTTTTTAAATAAAGAGGTAAGTATCTGGGATGAAGACTACTTCTGTTATTTTCAAGGTGCTTTGTGTTATTTATAAATTGAATTAAATTCTTGTTGGAGCTATTCAGATAAACCCTTAGCCCACAATCCAGTCATCATCACTGATATATTTTCTTAATATGATATGAATCATGAATATATGGAGAAGCTTCATTGTCAAGGGGTGTGTGTGTGTGTGTGTGTGTGTGTGTGTGTGTGTTTGTAGAATAAGGGAGAAAAGTGAAAATGAGAATAAGAATTTTTGATGTGCTGAAGATGAATTGTACTAGACATTAATGAATTAATTTTCAGTAGAATTAGAGATTAATAAAGAAAGAGGCATAATTAATTTGGCAATGGATATTAGTGGAGCTTTCACAGCTGAACTGAATAGATCTGCTATAGTAGGATTTATTTGGGCAAATATAGTTTGAAAATGACATTTTGGTATTATTTACTGGATAACATCTATGGAATTTATATAGCGTGTGTCACGAGAAGCAAAGAGATGATTTGTGGAGGTAGTGTAGTTTGGGGGGGTATTTAATGTGTGTTTCTGATAAAAATTCATTTACTTACTCAGTGTAAATGGAATGGAGTCAAGACTATAAAGGGCTTATAAACAAAATGGTAACCATAAAGAAAACTTTTAACTGGCAAATAAACAAACTGGTAAGTGCAAAACAGATTAACCAACTATAACTTCATGAATGTCTCCAGAAGGCACAAGGCTATTGAGTGGGTTAGAAATTAAGGATTTCATTAGTCATAGGAGCTAGAATTTACATTGGTTTCCTGAGTCCTAATCTCCAGGTAAAACCTGAAGGGGGTCAAGTGATGTGGTCACATGTCTTGGGTCATATTATATATGAACTCTAACTCAGGCAGCTTGCATTTTACATAATAAATAATAAACATATCTGCTTCACTTCTGAGGGAGAGATCTTTTATACTGAGCTAGAAGCTCTGTGCTCCAGAGAGAGACACTGTCTATATTCTATATCAACATCATGAAAGGAAGTCACATGCAGAGTCATGAGACACCTACCAAAATCACCCTTTCTTTATTTCTAGACCATGTTGGCTTCTGGCAAAACCATGAATATGGCAGTTCATCTGCCATGCTTGGTGGATCTGACCAATACAGCTGAATCCAAATCTATTCAGTATATCTCACCCAATGAAAATGATCCATGAAAGCAGCAGGTTCAGGCCAACTCACCAACATTTCAAGTTCAACCAGCTGAAGAGTCACCGAGAGCTGTCACGTAAAGCTAGGCTTTCTTTTCTCTCCACATTGGCCTTTCCCTGGCAGAAGACATCATTCCAGGTTCAGCACAGTGTACAGTGGTTGTGTGACCCTTGCTGAAGCTGGCAAGGAGAACAGCAAAGGGGAGTTCTATCAACCACCATAGCCCTGAGTAAATGCTGACTGCACTGGCTTCTAGAGCCAAGGTGTTTGCTCAACACTGTAGCTCAAGTTAGGTCAGATTCAATACCACCATATCTAGTTAAATGGCTCCCATTAATTTAGGCCATCACCTCATTCTTGTCTTTTATTCCCTTTTCAGAGTATATTAAATTGAGTGTGTGTGTGTGTGTGTGTGTGTGTGTGTGTGTTTAAGTCTTGGTTGATGCATTTGTTTTGCCAGTGTTTTGTTGAGGATTTTGTATCTAGAGAAGACACATTAGCCTAGTTTTTCCTTGTCTTCTAATATTTTCCTTGGTTTTAGGATGGGGTAAGACTGGTCGCACACAATGATTTTGAAAATGTTCCCTGATCTTTTATTAAGTTGTGAATATTTGGCAAAATTCAGGCGGTAAAACTGTCTGTATTTAGGTTTTGCCTGTGGGTAGGTTCTAAAATTACTTATTTATTCTTTCTACTTATTTTAAAATCTGTTTGCATGTCTTATTTCTTCTTGAACCATTTTTCAGTAATCTGTGTCATTCTAGGAATTTGCTCATTTAATATACATTATCTAATCATCATAATATTTTTATAGTATTAGTTTATAATCTCCATGCAGCATATAGATTATGATCCTCAATTTTTGGTAGTACAAGTACTGGGATTTGAATGATAGGTATCACTCTTGTTAGGGAAAAGTCTTTCATGCTTCAACCATATATATATATATATATATATATATATATCGATATCCTGTGGGCCACCTTCCCCCACCCCAGCCCCTGCTCTTTTTTTTCCCCTAGAATAAAGGCTTGAACTTGTCCAGCACTCTAGTACATGAGCCATACCTCCAACCTAGCTTTGTTCTGGTTGTTTTGAAGATAGAGTTTCACATTTTAATCCGGACTTTAAATTTCTATCCTTCTGATCTCAGTCTTCTAAGTAGCTATACTTACAGATGAAAGCTACCAGCATATTATTTTTTGAGTAGAATTTTGCCATGTGTCTAGGATGGTCTGCAGTCTGATTTTCCTAGTTATACTTCCTCACTAGTTGGCATGATAGGTATGCATTTTAATTAATTTATTAGTTGACATGGAGCAGTCTTGCACATCCAAGGTGGCCTTAAATTATAAATCTCTTAGCCTCCTACAAAATTAGAAATATAGTCATGAGCTTCTATGCGTAGTGTATATATATGGAGAGAGAGAGAGAGAGAGAGAGAGAGAGAGAGAGAGAGAGAGAGAGAGAGAGAGAGAGATTATAAGTTTTAAACCCAGTCAGATAATCTCTACTTTTTTATTGAATTGTTCAATCCCATCACATTTGATGTTATTCTTAATGATAGTTGATTTACATGTTCTATCTTCTTTAAAAAAACCATTTATTTATTTATTTACTTATTTATTTGTTGGCTATGAGACTTGAACACAGGACCTGGGTACTGTCCCTATGTTCTTTTGTTCAAGGCTAGCACTCTACTGATTTGAGCCACAGCACCACTTCTGGTTTTTTGAGGGTTAATTGGAGACAAGAGTCTTAAGGGGGCTTTTCTGCCTAGACTGGCTTTGAACTGCTAGCCTCAGAGCTCAGACTGTTGAGTAGTTAGGATTATAGGTGTGAGTGGCTGGCACCTGGCTCTTTTTTATGTGTTCCCTCAAGTTTATCACTATCTTCTTTTGCATCAAGTAAGTACATATAATTTTAGTATAGTATTTACATTTTTTTCATATTTATTTACTGACTAAATTAATTTATTATCTTTAGGGATGTGTACAAAGGGGTTTTAGTCCAACCTATCTGTTTGAATCATCTGACTGAGGCAAAGATAAAAGGGTGGGAAAGAGACAGCTCTGCTTTGTGAGAGAAATTGAAAAGTCACGTAATGAGGAGTGTGGATTCAGGCACACAGAACTGGGACCCCTTAAAACAATTTGTCCTGTGTGCCAAACACACTGCTTCCCACATACATCACTTGCTGGTGTCATTCTCTAAACATCCCCAGATTTCCCTGATTTTTATGATGTGTCGCTAACTGGTCCAAAGAATTTTCTATTACCATCCCATGTTGCTTTCAGTTCTTTGTGAATATGTTGGCCATATTCATGAATTCCCAAATTGTAAGTTTGCTCATAGAGGAGTTTTAAACCAGATGAGGAAGATGACCCCTAAATTGGCCCACAGCACAGCGTTCAGGGAGGCTATTTGCATCTTTGTATAAGGAATGCAGACTGGAATGAATGTCTCACCTCTTGCCATTTGAAAGATTATTTATTAAAAAAATGGTCACCTCCAGCCTGTTCCCATACTGTCTCCCTGGCTCTTTCTGCGTACTTCCTCTGATAATGAAGCCAGCTATCATGTGGTGGGTTGTCCTAGCAAAATGGCCCATAAGGCCAGGAAGGGACAGTGGTCTCCAGCTAATATCCAGCAAGAAAGTCAGGCTCTAACCCTAAAGCTTCCAACCACAGGAGGGTTTGGAGGTGGATTATACTCCAGCTAGATCCAGATGGCTAACACCTTGCCTACAGCTTGTGAAAGGGACTGAGATAGAGGACCTGGCTAAGCCATGACCAGATGCCTGACCTACAGAAGCTGTGGTGCTGTAAATGATGGGGATTCAAGCCTCTTTGTTTTTGACACAGTAAGTTATGTAGTAATAGACAACAAATACCCAAAGGGTTACCAGTTTTGCCTTTCATGCTGTGCCACCTGCTATGGAGTAGTGTGTGCTATTGGCTTTACCTGTGAGCCTTATTTCTGGGTGGCCTTTCTCAATAGCTGGCTGCTCACTGCATTTGGCATCTCTTCTTTACATTTTGGTCTGGTGTTTGTGGTCTACTTAAATTAGGGGTTTCTTTAAGAACAAGTCCAGAACTAGTTTTCTCCGTTTCTCATTTTACTTATTGAGTTTGAGTGCCGTTTCCTACCATTGTAAAAATAAATGTACAAGTCTGACTTTGGTCTCTGTTTGGTTTTCCTTTTTACATAACTCCAGAGAGACCTTGTGTTACAGACTTTGGATAACAGTATATGAGTCAAAGAATCATGCCAGCTCTATGGGGTTATGCTCTGACCCAAGATCCCACCCCCCTGGTTTTTCTGTTGTTCTGATACCAGCTGTTCAATCCAAGAAACAGTCAACGTTGCTGAGGGCTTGGTTCTATCATCGTGTAGCCTGTACTTTACCTTGCCCTGGAACTTTCTATTGTGTGTCCCATGGGAAAGTATCCTCCCTTAATTCTGAGAACAAATGCTGCCAGGATTATAAGGCTTGACGAAATAATTTATACAAAGTGTTTCAAACAGCACCTGACAGATGGTAAGCCCTCAGTAAATGTTAACTGAAAAAATGATGTATTGATTGAATAATTATTAATTGCCTGCTAAGTTTTATTAATTGTGTGCTAAGTTCTGGGGATTCTAATATAAAGGCAACTTCGTATATTTTCTCAGGGAAAGTACAATCTTAAAAAGAAATTATATTTTATAACATTGCTTTCAAACATTCACATCTAAATTCATCCTTGAAACTCACCTTTGTGGTATTATTTCTTTTCTTTTCTTTTTATTGTAATTAATAGAAGGGTTACATTATATTCACCAGATAGAAGGTACATTTCTTATCATTGCTACTCTTCTCATGTTTTTGGCCCCATTTCCTTTCCCCACTCCCTCCCCTCATCTTGTTTTCCCTCCTTCCCTATCCTATTTCAAATAAACAAATAAACATATATACAATATATCAGATAACAAGGTAAGATGAGAAATAATATAGTACATTAAGAACAACAGTCACACCTTATATGGCTCTTGTTTCTGTATCTTGGAGGTCCTTTCATTTAGCCTCGAACTATATGGTCTTATGTATCTAGGTTTTGCCCTATTGTAAACCTCTGCTAGGAGAGCCTTTGTGGTATTATTTCTGCGTTTGTGACGTAGTTTCCTTCTTAGAATTCTGGTTGCTCGAAGACTGGAGGGAATTTTTATATCTCTAGATCCTTCCAGGTGATTAGCAAATGTTAGTGACCTTTTTATACATTCTCCTTTCTGGGATTCATCTAGATTGTTCTTACAGTGTGCCTGTTGGATATAGGGGAAGATTTTAGAGAAGTCATGTATATATGCATCAACCAACTGTCAGTCCTCTCCATTCTGGCCTATAATTGGCCAGAGTTAAGTGTCCACCTCCTGGCCCAAATCCCAGAACCAAATCTCAATTCCAGATAAGCATCTAATGGTTCCTTGCTTTTCTGTAAATCTCTCCATAATGGTGTGTGTGTGTGTGTGTGTGTGTGTGTGTGTGTGTATGTGTTGGAGTGGGCTACTGCAAAGTTCTAAAACATCCAAGATGTTGATTAGAATGAAAGGGCAGGCAAGAACGTTAGTAGGATCCAGACAGAAATAAAATCTGGTTAAGGTAGTGAGGTAGGTAATGAAGGGACTGCAACTTTTATCAAGAATCAAGGAGAGAGACTGGTATGAATGCTCTAGTGAATTTCTTTGGCATAAATAACAAAACCAGAAGGCAACCACCTCCCCTGTATTCCTCTTCAGTTTTTCTGGCAGATGCATTTTCGAAAATAAAGCTGTTTGATTCACCACCTTGCCAAGTTCCCCCCCCCCCGAAAATGTCTCTACCTGTTTATCCACACAGTAAAACTATACAGAGGCAAACAAACAAGTAACATACAACAAACAAACTGAAAACGAAACACAGATGGGGATGTATCAGGCAGGAAGCAGAATGGAACAGGTGAGTTCCTGGAGCTTTTGGCTGAAGTTGGGAGGCCAGGTGCCTGTGGCTCCTTTTGCTGGTGTTAATCTGAGATGCCTACGGTGTTGTCAGACATATTTCATTAGTGTTTTTCCCTTATTAAATATGAAAATCATGTCAAAGGTAAATGTCAAGAGGCTATAAAATTACCCTTCTTATCTTCTGTACATTTATCAGTTGATAAATGGAAAGACACTGCTGCCAAAATAACTGAATGAATAATTTATAAATGACTGATGCATCTTGTATGTTGTTTCAGGCACAAAACAGTAGGACATCGATAATCAAAAGAAGTTGGATTAATTTAGCAGTATTTGTCATTGATATTTTTATCTAAATGTTGCAGTGCCAAACTCTAGTGAGCAGAGAAACAGTCTCCTCATCATTTTGATACTTACTTAGCTGGGGTAGGTGTCTCTAGTGATAGGAACCTCTTATACCCTTTCCCTCCCCCACTTTTTTGGTGGTAATGGGATTTGAACTATGGGCTTCAAGCTTGTTCAGCTGATGCTCTACCACTTGGGTCATGCCTCTAGCCTGGCTTTTAGTCATTTTGGAGACAGTCTTATAGGTTTTTATGCCTGGACTAGTGTTGAACTGGCATCCAGATCCTGTTTTCTCATGAATAACTAGAACAGATAACTGATAAGATGAGATTCGATTACATATTTTCTCTTCCTCCTTGAAATTTGCCCCTATACTTAAACCAGTAAGGTAAAATAACCCCTTGATTTAAGAAGGGATTCCACCTCAATCTTGAATTTTCTCTTCCCTGTGTGTCATCCCGCCTCCCACCTTAAGCTCCATTAAAGCAGTGCTGTCTTTGAGATGCTAGTCTCTAGCCAGATTTTAAGACATGTTTTTGAAATTCGGTTCTACATCATGGTTGGATGTTCCTGTCACACTGATACTCGGGAGGTAGAGGTTGGGAGAATCATGGTTCAAGATTGGTTTTCCTAAAGTATGAGATCCTATCTAAAAAAAACCAAACCAACAAAACAAAGCTGAAATAAGTTGACTCAGAAAATGTGAGACCAAATCCCAATACCACCAAAATAAAACAAAAACAAACAAAACGAATGTATGGCACTAGTTGTGAGTCACCCCAAAATATCTCTGTATGAAGCTTTGTTGGTTAGAAGACCCTGGGCAGTGTTCAGTTCCACTGATTCTTTTCTTTTGTGTTTAGCTACCTGTCACAGGGTCAGTGAGAAAGAAGACTTTGCAGCTGGCCTGTCTGCTACGACTCTGGAAAGGTGCCCTGGAAAGGTGAATATCTTTAGGAACACCCGTTTGGATTTGGAGAGACCTTAGTAGGGGAAAGGACAGCTTTATTTCGAGGGAAGCTAACAAGGAGCAAAGGCCATGTCCTTAGCTTTGTAATTCATTTTGACATATCTCTGGAAATGTGTGTGTGTGTGTGTGTGTGTGTGTGTGTCCATTTTATGATTTAAAAAGAAAAACAAAACAAGTCTCCGATGTAGTCTGGAGATCAGGACTTTTTGCCTGTCCACTCTCAGAACAGCCTTGCTGCTTCGCTCCACTCTCCCAGCCCCACTGCCTGTTAACAAGAGCAGCTTCCTTCCCGGGAGCAAACCATCTCTCCCCACATCATAATTGGGCTGGCTTTCCCGGCTGGTCGTCTTCTTGGCCAGGCCCAGGCGGCACAGAAGACCTCCCAGGGCTGCAGGGCTCCCCAGCCCAGCTTTATCAGCAGCTCCATGGTTAGTGAACCGCTGTGACTAAGTGGAGACAGTCCCCATCTCTGCGGGCAGGGATGAGAACTGGTCCCCTCCCAGGGCACAGAGCTGAGCTGCAGAATTGGCCCAGGCCCTGGAACTTCACAGACAGTGCGGCAGAAGGCTCTCTTGTTTGGGCATTTATTACCTGGAGCGCAATGTGCAGAGAGGAGAGATAATGAAGTAGTTGACTAATTCAGTGTGATCCAGCTGGCTGAGCCAGAGGGGCTGGCTGCAGAGCTGAGCCTGAGCCCGGAAAGCCAAAGAAACTCACTGCTAGCCATTTTCCCTGGGCACCTGGAAGCCAAAACAAAGGCGTGCAGAGATCAAAAAAGCAGAGAGGTATCAATAATAAAGAAGGAGGGGAGACATGGAGAGAGGGAGCGGGTGGGGAGGGGGGAGGAAGGGTAGATCTTCCTTCTGTTGAAAGTTAGTGGGTTTTTCCCCTCCCCCCCTCATCTGATTTCCAAATTAATCATCTTGAACTCTCTGGACCTTCCTATTCTAAAGCAAATCATCCTTTTTGGTAATGGGACACATTTCTATTTGCTTGTTTGTTTAGCTTTTTTTTTTTTTTTAAACTTTCAAGTATGTTTGCCAGTATATTCTGGCACATCAAAAAGAGACAGATCCATTTCACACACACACACACACACACACACACACACACACACACAGAGAGAGAGAGAGAGAGAAATAGATAAAATGTCTCTAGTGGAGAGCACGTACAGTCCAGTTGGCCAACTGCTTTTTGACTAGAAAATGGACATGCTACAAGCCTGACTTTCTCTTCCAGGGCAGAGAAGCCAGCTGCCCAACTGTGTTTTTATTCTTTCAGGCCTATGAAAGGCCCCACACTACATTGTGTTCTGTCTCTATTTGCCATTACATGAAATAGATAATGCATTGCACATGTTTATCTGGACTTAAATATTCTGAAGACCAACTGCTTATAGACAGAATAACTAAAATGGTGAGATGACTTTAGCACTATACTAGTTTATAATTATTTCTGTGTGTATGTGTGTGTGTGTGAATGTGTGGGGTTTGAACTCAGGGTCTCTTGGTGCTCTTGCTGTTTCTTTTTTCTTGTTTGTTAAGACTAGAGCTCTACCATTTGAACCACAGGTCCATTTCTATATCCTTTGCTAGTTAGTTGAAGATAAGTGACATGGGCTTTTCTGCCCAGGCTGCTTTTGAACCTAGATCCTCAGCTCTTAGCCTCCTAAGTAACTTGGATGCACAAATGTGAGCTGTTAGCGGTCAGCTTTGTAATTATCTTTTACCAAGAGCCATGGTCCAGTGTGGGTTTCAGAGTATGAATCCTAACAGTCCAGTGGAGCTACATATCTTCAAACACAGAATGAAAAAGGCATCCCTACACAGCTGGAGACAGATGTGATGGATGAGGTCTGATGGGAAGAGGGAAGTCAAAATTGCTAGGTTGTTTTACCAACTGGGAGCTGGATCTGTGAAAGTCTAATGCACGTAAGGCAACCCATTAAGGCCGGAGATGAAGACAAATTTCTACAGTGACTTGACTCTCTACATGTGACATATGGTCTGGTTCTAGGAGATGCAGTTATTCAGGTGTGAAGGCATTGTCCCAGTCTTCCCTGACTTTCTTACTTTGTGCTCTCCTCATTCTTCCCAACTTTTTGTGCCAATGAGTGCTGTCCCTGAGCTTTATTTATTTATTTATTCATTTCTCTACCTCAAGACTAGCACTTGAGTCACAGATCCACTTCTGGCTTTTTTTTTAGTGGTTAATTGAAGGTAAAAATCTCACGAAGCTTTCTGCCTGGGCTGGTTTTGAACTTCTATCCTCAGATCTCAGCCTCCTGAGTAGCTAGGAATATAGCTGTGAGTGCCACTTATTTTCGGCTTCTCTTTTTGCTTTTTGTTTTTTTAATGAGCCACCATCAAAAACTCTTCTTGAGATCCTTTAATCTTACTAAAGTATAAGTGTATATAGGCCCTTAAAAACTTAGGCCTCCTTTTTGTTTAGTCTACTTTCATTAAATGAATCGAATTGTTAAGCCTAAGGAATAAAATTAGCTTTTGAAGCATGAAACTTAGGGCAGGAACCCTGTGTGTGTGTGTGTGTGTGTGTGTGTGTGTGTGTGTGTGTGTGTGTGTAGTCCCTCATTTCTCGCCAATATTACATAGTTACCTGCATAATTGACATGAAGTTCATCCTTGAACTTCAGGATTACACAGATATTTGAGGATATTGAGCTTGTGTATTTAGTAATATTGACAATTTTGGCTTCTGTATTTTGCTTTGAGAAAAAAAGAAAAGGAAATAAAATATTGGCTTTGATTTGTAAAGCTTCTGAATAGCCCATACGTCTATTATATAGTGTCATCAAAGCTTCAGGATACTTTCCAGTTAAAAGAACAGAGGCTGACTCCAGATATATCAATATCATTGTAATGGGAAAGACTTCATAAGGAAACACATGGCAAGAAACCTATCATAATAAGAAGGAAGAGGAAAGGAGACAAGGAGGAAGAAGGGATGGGAGGAAGAAGGGACTCGGCGGGGGGGAATGAGGGTTGTTCTTAGATTATTATTATAGTATTTTGTTATTAAAATGATTTACTTATATATGAACTTTTTGTCTCTAGCTTCTGGTTCCTTATAATTTGTTTTCATTTTCTACTAATACTTGTTTTTAACTGACAAATTAAAGGTGAATATATTTGTACAATGTCATATACATTATAAAATAATTAAATCAAGCTCATTAACATACATATATCATCTCAAATATTTGTTACTTTTCTGTAATAGAAACATTTAACATCCACTCTCAACAACCCTCACGTGTTTGATATTTCAATCTTAATTTACCATGATGTATGAAAGAACTTGGATTCCTTCTATGTAAATAAAACCCTGGCTACTTTGCCAACATCTCCCTGCCCCTCTCCAACCCATTGTAACCTATATTCTACTTCCTGTGTCTGTGAATTGACATCTTTGGATTTCACATATAGATGAGATGAACAGAATTTGTCTTTTTCTACTGGGCTTAACTTTTCTTGGTGGACTTTCCTCCAGGTTGCCAATGACAGAACTTCTTCATTAAAGATGAGTAATATTCCATGTGTATATGTACTACATTTTCTTCATCCACATTTTCATCCACTGGTAGATATATAGGTTGAGATCTTTGCTATAGTGATCAGAGTTGCCGCAACCCTAGGACTGATAAAGTCTGTTCTATACGTTGACCTTCAGTTTCTTTGGGTGGGTGCCCACAAGGGGATTTCTGCATCATATCTTGGTAACCTCTATACTGAATTCCTCATGACAACTCCTCACAATTATGACACTCCTACGGTTCATTAGAACAATGCAGTAATTTATAGTCCCCAAGAAGTGGATTTACTGGTTCTCCATGAGGTCCCAGGTCATGAGTTTTGGGCTCTCTGTAGTTTTGATCTCCTTGGCTGGATGACCATTATACATCTACTGCACACTGGTAAAAGACATATCATGACACACAGGCCAAAATGCAGTCCTGTAGTGGCACTGGACAGGAGCCATCTTATAGGCTACTGGCTGGCAGGCACACTGTTGATTATTCCATCAAATGTAAATCAATATTACTTTCTTTATGCATTTGTGTTTCAAGTACAGTCCATCTCATTGGTTCCAAGGCTACACAGTGTATTTTATATTTCACTTTGGGCAACTAAATAATTACTGTTAGGAGTTAGGTATAGATTAGTCTCTAAAGAGTTTCATTGTGAAGCTCCTTTTGCCATCAAGTGTGTTCAGATTCATCTGCAGTTCATGGTACTTGTCAAGATATATCATTCATTCTTTAGCTGTACTTTCAAGTCATTCATTTCACTATGGTGAAGTTTTAGTCACCAAATGATGTTTTGCTAAGGTTTGCAATAAGCTAGTTTAGGTCCAGTCTGTGTTCTGATATTAACATCTGCAGTGAGGTGAAAGGCTCTGTGAGGAGTTTCAGAAGGTTAGTATCACATCAGTCTCTCTGTCAAGGCAAAACAAACCCATGATACATCCTGTGGTGGCACTTCCAGAACTCTACTCTTTGTTCTACAATCTCTGTTCTAAACATGAGTCCAAGCATCAATAAGTGGGATAAGCGCAATAAGTTCAATAGGTGGGATTGAGTTCTTCTGTCCAGATGGTTTAGGATCTATTTGGAGAGAACAGGAGGCAGGATGCAGAGTGTGCAGTATCTGGATGACACAAGATGAAGAAAACTCATGCAAGGCTCTGTGGCTGTATAGCAACTGTTGTCCCAAATCAAGATGGCAGCACATTCCCAGACATGGTAGACCAGATGTTAAAGTAGCTTACAGCACTAGAGTGCTTACATTCAGAACTCCAGGGAGCTGGCAACATTTGTGAAGTCAGTTGGTGATCACAGTCAGGACATAGAAATAATGAAGAGAAAAAGAAAGACTAGGGAGGGGCCGGGAGTTTGGCCTAGTGGTAGAGTGCTTGCCTAGCATGCACGAAGACCCGGGTTCAATTCCTTGGTACCACATACTTGGAAAAAGCCGGAAGTGGTGCTGAGGCTCAAGTGGTAGAGTTCTAGCCTTGAGAAAATCCAAGGGCAGTGCTCAGGTCCTGAGCTTAAGCCCAGGACTGGCAACAACAACAACAACAACAAAAACCAAGAAAGACTAGGGACTAAAAGCAATGTCAAGGTCCATTTGAAGGGACACCGAACAGAACAAGAGGATTTCGAATCTGGAAGCTATGTGGAGAGGTCCTGTGATGGTCATACATGCATAAATGTGTGCAATGTGGGTGAGGTGAGGCTGGTTGTGCTAGAGTTCAGATGTGGCTTGGAGGATCCCATTCAGAGTTATTGCAACTAGATAGAAAACATCTGCATTAGCTCAGTGCTGATGTTAGATGTGTGTGTTTTTGTGCGCATGTGTATGTGCAAAAGGGCTGTTCAGACAGGCGGGGGTGAGGGGAGGGAAATGGGGACCAAGACATGAGAAAGGGGATCAATGTTTTTGAAGCACCTTCTATCAGGTGAATATAATTTAACCCCTCTGTTAATTACAATAAAAATATATGAAAAAGGGCTGTTCAGGCAGTTTTCTGCTTCAAAAACCTTTGAGTGGGCAGTTGGCTCAGAATGACTTAGAAATGGCTGAAGAATCTGTACACCTCTGTACTTCTGCCACTTTGGACATAGTGCAAAACAACAGTGACTAGAAAAGTTGGTAGCCGGGGCTGGGAGTTTGGCCTAGTGGTACAGTGCTTGCCTAGCATGCACGAAGACCGGGGTTCGATTCCTCGGTACCACATACATAGAAAAATGCCAGAAGTGGTGCTGAGGCTCAAGTGGTAGAGTGCTAGCCTTGAGAAAGTCCAAGGACAGTGCTCAAGCCCTGAGCCCAAGCCCAGGACTGGCAAAAAAAACCCCAAAAAACAAAAAAACGAAAAGTTGGTAGCCAAGATGAGAAACTTCTATTGGTACCCACAGAGGCCATGTGTCCAAGAGTTTGACACACAGCTGGGGCTAGGACTACTATGCACATGTAAGTATGGGCTCCTGTAAGTGCACCTTTTGGTTAGACGTAGACATTTTCACTCATTATTACAATAAGTATATTTTTCTGTGATCCAAGGGCCATAAAAAGAAGAGACCTGGCGAAGATATTTAGATTTGTTGCCATAGTGGTTGGCTATATGTGGGAGCACTCAAAGGTAGTAACAGAAGACAGGGTGATAAAGGGGAGTGTTTATAGAACAGGACACTTAAGGGGGGGTGACTGAAAACAGGGCGATAAAGGGGGAGTGTTTATAGAGCTTTAGGGCAATTAAAAGAAACATAGAGGGGCCAGGAATAGAAGAAAGCCATTATCGCCAAGTAGTGATAATGGTTTATTTTCCACTCTATAATGAATACTTGCGTAGCAAGTTTAATAAGAAAAGAGATTCCAAAGGTGCAACTTAGAGGGACCACATCCGGCGGCTGCCTTCTTGATGTTAAAGTCCCAAGAGCATCACAGTTGAAGGTAGAGGCAGTGCATGCACGTGCCTATTCTGGTCTCTTTTCTCTTCTTATGAGGACAGTATGAATCAATCATAACACCCCACCCTGGTGAGCATATCTAATCCCCATCCTTCCCACAGGCTCCACCTCTTAACACTGGAGTCAGATTAAGTTTCTACCATCTTAATACCTCCCAATGGGTATTAAGTTTCAACACAAGATCCCTGCAGGCCACACTCATGCCATCTCCAGGCCACAGCCATTGTGTCCCTGGAGTGTGGGAAAGGGGAATGTCTGGGTCAGAAGTCCCTTTGTCAAAACTGTGGCCTTCAGGGCAAGACGGGGAAGATACTTGTCTAAATCCCACACTCTTTTCTGTTTCCCAATATCCTGCTGGTAATTTCCTGGGCAAACCACTCAGTATCCAGAGGACAAGAACATCCAGAAGTGCTCTATAAACATGAGTGTATCAGGGGAGGAGCATGGTAGAGAAGGGTGGGCTGTGGTCTGGGGGAGCAAACAGAGCTATAGGCACAATGTTCTTAGCTGGCTCGGCCTGGGAAAACATGAGCTATGGCAAAGCAATCCATCAGTACATTTCCAGGCATAGCCACCCCTTCCCCCAAGTTTCAAGCTGTTCTTCATGGGAAAATGACAAAGCTTGTCAAAAAGTAAAGATCCAGGCTTAGTTTTCTCTTAGGAAATAGATCTAAGAAACTGATGGGCTATGCTTAAAAAATCTTATGTGAAGCAATGGCATCATGGAGACCTGACAGGTGAGCAATAGCGTTCTTCAGTAAGTTTAACTTGGAGAAAAGTTACCTAAATCCTCTCCTGATGTTCTTCTTTTTATTGTACACCCCACAAACTGAACATAGAGGATGGCAGGCATGATCCATTGTTGCCTGCCAATGCAGACTCTTTAGAAAACCATCTGTGGTGAAATAAAGAATATGGCCATTTTAATTGTACTTCTTAGATGGAGCTTTATTTTCTGCCTATCTAAACGATGAACTTTTCATGGAGCCAGTCTGAGGTTGTGCTTGGGATGTTTTAATGAAGGTCCAATGGTAATTATAAGTTTATTGTATTTGATAACAATAGTAATGGTAATGTACAAAGCAACCATCATCAGTGTTGGTGATGAAGCAATGGCAGGGTGCTAGGTGAGTATGATTTAGAATCAGCAGCATTAAGAAAGCACTGCGAAGCTCTTCCTCCTCCTCTTCCTCCTCCTCTTCCTCCTCCTTTTTCTCCTCTTCCTCCTACCTCTCCCCCCCTTTTTTAATTGGTCCTGAGACTTAAATTTTGGGCCTGGGCACTGTCCCTGAGCTTCTTTGGCTCAAGGTTAGTGCTCTACCACTTGAGCCTCAGCACCTTTTCTGGCTTTTTTCTATGTATGTGGTACTGAGGAATCGAACCTGGCTCTTTGAACATGCTAGGCAAGCACCATATCTCTAGGCAAAACTCCCAGCCCTAAAATAATTTTTTTTGTGAGAAATATTTTCATACCATAGAATTTTATGTCAGAGCGTGAGCGCGCGCGCACACACGCACACACACACACAGACACACACACACACACACACACACACACGAGGTTCAGATTTTGGAGCATTTCAGAGTTTGTATTTTTGTATTTTAAGGATGTTCCATTTGCATATTGGGGAATCAGTAAGGAATATAACTTGACTTTCACCATATTTTATCCTCATTGGATATTTGTGCTCAAAGCATCTTAGAAGCCAGGAAAGAAATCTTCCTCAAATCCTATTAAAAGGGATTAACTTGTGTCTATAACTTCCTGTCTCATGATACTTCAGTCACAATGACTCTTTTAAGTCCTAGAGTGGGAACATAGGCAATAGATAAAAAGACCCCAAATTAAAATATGTCCTTAAAAATCTAGCTCATGGGGCTGGGAGTTTGGCCTAGTGGTAGAGTGCTTGCCTAGCATGCATGAAGACCTGGGTTTGATTCCTCAGTACCCCACATACATAGCAAAAAGCCGGAAGTGGTGCTGAGGCTCAAGTGGTAGAGCTCTAGCCTTGAGAAAGTCCAAGGACAGCGCTCAGGCCCTGAGCTCAAGCCCAGGACTGGCAAAAAAAAAATCTAGCTCAGTCTGTATGTTAGCCCTGAGGTGACTGCTAGTTTTGGAGTTTAAGTTTTGCTACCTCAGGCGGTAAATTCTTGACTATAGCATACATGAAAATACCTTGTGCACTTCTAAAGTTTCAAGATCATTGAAAAACAATAGATGTGGATTTTAGACACAACCCCTATCCTTGTCTGCCACGAATAAGTCTTTGAGGATACATCTGTGGGCAAGGATTATATCACTTCATTCTATCTTTGTGTGGAGGCATTAGAGATTGAATTTAGGGCTTTGTATGTGCTAAGTACATGCTTCGCCATAGAACTACTCTTCCAGCTCCTGCATAATCATTTGAACACCAAATCTATGTATGA
Source organism: Megascapheus bottae (assembly GCF_031878675.1). Taxonomy (NCBI): domain Eukaryota; kingdom Metazoa; phylum Chordata; class Mammalia; order Rodentia; family Geomyidae; genus Megascapheus; species Megascapheus bottae. The sequence continues at coordinate 32,461,657 of NC_143530.1, read as the reverse complement.
TGATATTACTCCTCATTGAATTGTTACTAAACTGAAAGCTTCTACAAATTGCTGAGGCTCTGGTCACAAAGCCCTGTGATTTGACAGCCCAACTACTAAGGAGTTATCACTAAACTCCTTGGGTAAATGTCTCTCTTGGACCCAGGGCTGATGACTCCTGCACTTATCTGCTTTCTGGGGCTGTTATGAAGATTAATTAATGCTTGTGAAGAGCTATAATCACCTTGGATGAAAGGAGCAGTGGAGGAATAATGACACTTCAGAGTAATATGGCGCCTTTCATCTGAAGATCTCAGAGCACTTCACAAGTTTGAATTAATTAAGCCAAGGTAATTGTAAGGTATAACGACAATCACAATAATGATTATAATTATCCTCCACATTCCCCTTAAGAACTGATTTGAAATCAATTCCAGAGCCCAGCTCTGCCTGGTGTAGATCCCTCTTCACGTCTATGGCTTGCATCACGGGTGTCAGGGGATCTGTCCTGCCCCGGACATGCTCCCTCTTCCAGAGCAGTGTCCATGGTTTCTGTCACGACCACGGAGTGAACGTGGGCCCTACAGATCCGGAGAGTTGGCCTTCTGGCTTAGTCAGAGGCGATTCTTTGGAGATGTTAGGAACATGGCATGGAAGGAAATAATATTGTGTATTCTGAAATTCTGTCTGGAAATGTTTTGGATAAATACGTTCTCTTCTGTAGTTCTTACCTGCAGTGAATGTTTTCACAGTACTTGGAAGCACTGGGCACTAAGTGCTTCCTGTGTACTAAATTTATTTGGTTCTTACAAGGATGCTAATGTGGTAGGTAGGTGCCATTATCATCACCATCCCTAGTCCACAGCTGAGGAAACTGAGGCACAGAACATTAACTTCTTCAGGTCTTCTGGAATTGATTGATGATGACCAAGTCCTGGAGCGAGGAATTCATGCTGGGAATTTAGGATATGGATAGAGTGGTGCTGGGATTTGCATGTCTAAGCACTACTCCTTACTATTCCTATTAAGAGCAAACAGAATGATACTTTTAACCACATTTCCCAATATCTTTTTTTAATTTTAATTTAATTTTATTCAAAAGGTGATGTACAGAGTGGTTGCAGTTATGTAAGTAAGGTAATGAATACACTTTTTTCTGAACATTGTTACCCCCTCCCTTTTTTTCCCTCCCATTGTCCCTTCCATCTCCCTTTTCTCAATATCTTATGAAAACACTTATGCGTTTTCCAGAACATTCCCTAGCAGTGGGTAAAAGCATGGCTTTGGAATTGAGTTACCTGTCTGTGTTCAGATCCTAATTTTGCTACTGGTTATCTCTGGAGCCTTATGCCAGTTAACTTAGCCTTCTGATGCCTAAGCTGTAGGCTGGATGCAGCAGTCCAGTGAATTGCGTGAGGGTTCAGGATTTAATACAAATGGAATTCAAACCATGTTGGGCACGTGGCAAATGTTTGATAGATGATATCTCCTCTTGTGGAGATTTGAATGTCTCCTGAAGGTTCATGTACTGGAAACTCCAGTTCATGTCTCCAGTGAAATGTTTTTGGAAAGTATGGGGCCTTTAAGAAATAAATTGTAGAAGGAGGGAACTGGATGGTAAATATCCTTGTTAAGATGTGAATGCCAGTCTCTTGGGGGAGTTAGGGATCAAGGGGTGCCTTCATTCTCAGGAGATTAGTTTGTTACAAATGAGGAAGTTGGATCTTCCCCTCTGTTGCTGGTTTTCTAGTCATGTGATTTTTCTCTCCACACTCCAGTTATGTGACGCTGTCTGCTATGGGGTCCTTACCAGAAGAGGATATGAGTACTCTGCTTTTGTGAAGCTATGTATACTTGCATAGGTAGCAGGTTGAAAAGAGAATGTCTAAAAAGACTACCATATTGTTACTTGCATAAAGATGAAGAAAAAAGTGAAGCTGAGTATCAGTATTTCCTACCTATATTACTAACTGCTCAGAAGGCTGAGCTGAGGGCTGTGGTTCAAATCTTTTGGGAAAGACAAATCTGAGAGATGCTTCTCTTGAATTAGGCCAAAAAATGCCACAGATGGAGATGTGGTTCAAGTTGCCAGCCTTGAGTAGAAAAAACTTAGCAAGAGTGAGAGGCCCTGAGTTCAAGCCCCAGAACTGACTTTGATTAAAAAAAAGAGAGAGAGATAAACAAATGAGAGTTCTTAGAAGATATTCAAACTAATTTTTATGGAGTTCTGCAATAAACTGAAAAATTCTTCCAAGTTATCAGTGGTCCATTCTGTAATAAAGATAACTTGGAAAGGTCCTTGCTCTTAGTAGGCCAGCCATTATTCCAATTATTTCCAAGCTTATTGTCTATCTTACCAAAGGGACAATAAACACAAATAACACTTGCCACTCTTTCCTGTGCTCTTCCTATTCCTCAGAAAACATTTGAGGGACTATTATAGTATGGTGCTCTTTCCAAATATCATACAATATTTTTTAAATATATTTTTGATGCCATGTCAGAAATGTTCCATCCAAATCACCACTTTGACATCTTTTTTTCATATATTTTTATTGTCATTAATAGAAAGGTTACAATACACTCACCAGACAGAAGATGCATTACTTCACAAACATGGATACTCTTTCTCATGTCTTGGTCCCCATTTCCCTCCCCCCACCCTCACCCCTCATCTTGTTTTCCCCCATTCGCTATCCTAATTCAAATAACTAAATAAACATGTATACAATATATCAGATAACAAGGTAAAATATTGTAACTATATGAGATAACCAAGGGCAGCAAAAGAAATGAGAAATAACATAGTACATTAAGGACAACAATCACTCATTATATGGCTTTTGTTTCTATATCCTGGAGATCCTTTCATTTAGCATCATACTATATGGCCTTATGGATCTAGGTTTTGCTCTATTGTATATCTCTGCTAGGAGAGCCCAAGGTTTCTACTGATTATGACAAATGAGGGAAACCATTGAGCCTATGTTCCTTTGAGTCTGGCTTACTTCACTTAATATGATTTTTTCTAAGTCTTTCCATTTCCTTACAAATGGGGCAATGTTGTTCTTTCTGACAGCAGCATAGAATTCCATTGTATATAAATACCACATCTTGCTGATCCACTCATCAACTAAGGGACATCTAGGTTGGTTCCATATCTTTGGTATGGTAAATAGTGCTGCGATGAACATCGCTGTGCGAGTAGATTTAGTATGTCCTTGTTTCTGGATGATTGGGTAAATGCCAAGTAGTGGAATTGCTGGGTCATAGGGGAGCTCTATGTTTAGTCTTTTGAGGCACTGCCATACTGCTTTCCATAGTGGTTGAATGAGTTTGCACTCCTACCAACAGTGTAGTAGTGATCCCTCCTGGCCACATTCCTGCCAGCATCTGTTGATCACCTTGACATCTTATTGAAATACCAAACAAGTGACATGGAGGGGTAGACATTCCACTACCCTAGTTGAGGTGCATGGTGCAGATGGAGAATTATTTTTTTAAATCCTGGGCCTTTCAATGATGAGATTGTGTTGAAGTCTGCACAACCTACAGGCAGTATTGGATTGATCTGACATTGGTTAGACTTTTTTCTTTTTTCTTTTTCTTTTTTTTTGTCAGTTGTGGAGCTTGAACTCTGATTTTGGGTTCTGTGTCTTCAGCTCAAGGCTACTAACCTACCCTTTTGAGCCACAGCCCCACTTCTGGTTTTCTAGTGGTTAAAAGTCTCATTGTCTTTAGTGCCCGGGCTGGCTTTGAACTGTGGTCTTCATATCTCAGCTTGCTGAGTAGCTAAGATTTCAGGCATGAGTCACCGGACCCTGCAGACTTTTATTATAAGTGGATTTCCTTCCAGAAGAGACTATCTTTAAGGTCTCAAGTTCCATTGTATAAAGCTAATCTGTTTCTAAATTTCTTCAATGGATAATTTCTTCTGAGTGCCGAGAGGCCAGTTTGAAGTAGAAAAGTCTTAAGTGGAGGATTTACAATGCATCATTAAAAACATACTCCTATATGTTGTTTTCCTATATTTTGGGGGCAAGGGTTCAGGGCTCATGTTTAATGTTGGCGCTTCCCCAAGGTTTTCATCAGTAGGAATAGAGTCTTCATGTAGGACTAAGTATTTAAGTAAACCAACCTCCTCTTCCCTGTCCTTGGGCTTTTAATATTTTGATGTATTTATTTTTGGATTAGATAAGCACTATATAAAAAGTTATTAGGGATACTGTTCTAATTACCTCTCATTCATCCCAACTATCTACTGTGGTGAGTTTGTGTTGTTTGGGAAGAAAGTCTTGGGAAGAAATCTCTGGAAAGGACTGAGGAAGGGTCTAAGGACTACTAGCTGGTGTTGTGCAAGCTTCAGGTACAATCAGTGACATAAGGAATACATCTTCTGAAGTTAATCATGGCAGAGCATGTATGTAGGTATGTTATCAGTCTTCTTAGACAGTTTTTATTGAGGGTCTATGGAGGTCTCAATCTGGGAGGGTGTTGAAGGGATAGTATACCTGTGCTGGAATAACCTCTCACCCACTTGCAGCGTGCCTTTGAGATAAGTTCATGCTCATAGCATTGTGTCCCAAGTGTCTGATGCTTGTGGGTGGGCCCCGGTGATGGAAGGAGACAAGGCCTCCAACTCTTTCTCTTCTTAAATGTATGTCTCATCCACTTCCTTTCTAGATTGTTTTAACCCCCAAATTTAGTGGGCCAAAAGCACAGAGATGTTGGGCCTTTTCCAATTTAGCCTGAAGGCCTCCTGAGGGAGAATTAAAAACTCTTGCAAGCTTCAAACCCACTTGTAATAAGATGTTCAAGAATGACCAGAAGGCATATCCTAAGTTAGCAACTGCTGATCTGAACTATCTGTTGGATGGTCCAAGTCGGGGGGAGACTGTATCTACAAAGCCAGTCAGTATGATATAGCACCAATCAGCATTTAACTTCTGGTAGATAAATTATCTGGTGAACTGACAAAGTCTAAGTATGCACAACCAGCATTGACATTACCTTTAAAAACAAAATATTTTATCTAATATCTTAGGATAACTTGAAAATGTGAATCTTGTTTTACATTTCAAATGGAAAAGAATAGTATATTTTACTCAATGACAATGAAATGAGAAAAAGGGCTTTGAATTCTCATTCATTAAAGAAGAAAGGATGAACTAGATGATACAGTATACCCTTGTGGGAGGGTGGTGAACCAGATGAGGCTTTATGACAAGACCATATTTCAAACAATGCATAGGTCAAGGACATGTGATAAAAATACACCATGGAGTATTATTCAGCTATGAAGAATGAAATTATGTTCCTTGGAGGTGAGTAGAACTGAAGATATTATGTTAAAGTGATGCTTGCCTGACTTAAAAAGCACAAAAATGGCATGTTTTTTTTCCTCATCTGTGGAATCTAGACCTAAAAAGATAAAGGTAATCATAAATTTATGGATATCAATATATATGTGACTTCTTGAGGGGATTAGGAAGAGAGGTGAAAGACAAAGAAAATGATAGAAGGGGGAACATATGAAAATGCGTTTTATCTATGTAGGAAGACTTCAAAACAAAACACACTGGAAGCTGTCAAAAAAAGAGGAGTGGGAAAGGGATGAGAGAGGATGAGAGGGGGTTAATCTGATTACAGTACTGTGTACATATGACATACTGCCAACTAACATACACTTCAAAAACGAATGACAGGAATGTAAAGTAGATTTTGTTTGGGGATGAGTATTGGTGGCAGGGGCAAACAGAGAAGATAAATGCCATTCAAATGTTGTATATACGAAAAAGAACAATGAAACTTGTTTGAATCATTCTGAGGAGGGAGGAGGAATTAGGAAGAGTGATGGAGTTAGTCTAATCAAGACATATTGTAAGCATCTATGGATATATGTCATCATGAAAACCTCCCCGAACAACTAATATATAGGAACACAAATGTTGAGAAGAAATAACAAAAGAAAAGCAAAAGAAGGAAGAAAGGAGAGAAGGAACAGTTTGCTCTCTCTTTACTCTTTCCTTTTCTTTTTGAATGAACTCTCTTGACCAAAAAAATGAAGAAAGTTTTTCAAAGGAAAAGCATGAAGAGCTTAGAAGTAAAGATGTGCTGTCATACTTAAGGAAATATTAGAGCTGAGAGCATCTCTGGCCACACATTTCCACCACACTGAGCCATCAGGGCATCACCTCCTTGACCATCATCCACTTCCACCTAATATGGTGGCCTCACCTTCTGTAACAGGGAGGCAAGTCTTGGATTTTTATGGGAACATCTGTCATAATAAACAGTTGTACTCCAGAGGTTTCTGCTGTGAGAGATGCATTAGTATTTATATAATCCTAAGTAAACCACAGGAAAAAAAAAACAGATTACATCCCATGAAATTACTTCCACTCTGTCTCGAAGAAAAAGGGAAGTGGAGGCACAATTAATTTGAAGCCGTAACATTCAGGTCCATTATACAGATCAAGGTCACAAACATATATCCTCTCTTTTTCTTTCTTTAGGAAATATCAAGGATATGCTCTTGGCAAAATGGTCTTGGGAAAAATGGAGTTTTCTAGAGTGTCTAGAAGTCTGAGGAAAAGGAAATGGTACTTCTACATGGTGACTAATGGATGATGTCACATAGCACTCTGTTATCTTTCCTTTACATATTGATAGCAGTTCTCAGAGATACTGCTTCCAGAAGAAAAGTATCTTGGCATTGATGCTGACTGTATTGTGTGTGTGTATGTGTGTGTGTGTGTGTGTGTGTGTGTGTATGTGTGTGTTGCTAATTGATGATGGAATTCAGGGACTTGTGTACATTAGGGAAGTGCTCTACCCCACTGAGTTCCACTGTAGTCTCAATCTTCTTTTATGAACCACCAGTTTGGATGTACATAGGAATTATTCATAGAGATCCCTAGTGGTATAGAAAGCAGGTCTTTTTTTTTCCTTCCTTAAAAAGGTGCATTTTGTTTTTGTAAGGTCTGCCGAAAGGAAACTCCACGCAGTTCAGGAGAAGACGGTTTATTGCCTGAGGAAAGAGCAGACTCCTGCCACCCAAGATGGAGTCGGGGGAGCAAGAGAGCCTAGGGCGGGCAGGGGAGGGGTATAGACACAGCGGAAACGGATGTGATCTCAGAGGATGGGGAAATGCCTCAGTGGGGACCTCCCACTACCCCCAGGCATGCCAGTTGCCAGGGTTACAGGTGCTGGGCGGAGATTTCCAGAGTGCAGTGGGAGAGAGCCAAGGGAAGAAGTCATTTCTTCCAGTCGGACCTAACATTCCCGCCTTCTGATAGTTGTAAAGGGGAGCAGACTCTTTCTGTCTACTGCCTGCTGACAAGGGGCATCGACATTGAGGGTAGAAGGCAGGGATGCTGTCCATCCAGAAGGAGCAGTAAGAGTTCCATGGTAGTAAAGCATGCATATGTGTCCTTTGGATGAAATTCAAAAGAAGGCTTAAGAGGCAGGGGTGCCATCTTCTTCAGGGATGTGAGATATCTTGGCATCATAGAAGGGGCAAGAGCAGGAGCCTTTTTCAGTCTTGACAGAAGAAACCACTGTGGCCATCCGTTGAGCTAAACTGTGTGGGAGCGGTCAGCAGGACCTGATGAGGGCCTGTCCACTTAGGATGTAAACCAGACAGATTAAGGGTCTTAAGAAAGACTTGAGCCTCAGGAAAAATTGGGGGAGAGGAAAAGGGCTTTAAGGGGCTGAGGGAGCCTTGGATATGGGACAGCGGGGTAAGATTAGAAAGGAATGTTAAAAAAGGAAAGTTATCTATTCTACAGAGCAAGTAAGAAGGCCATCTATACCCACCATGGAGATCTGGGAGGGAAAAGACAGGCTGGAACACTCAGGTAACAATGAGTAACTGGCTCCCATATCCAAAAGAAAGGATACAAGTAATGTGCCTGCATTCTGGAGACATACCCTGGGCTCCTCCATTGTGAGGCTTGTGGGATCCAGCGGCCCTGGGCACCATCACACTTCCGTTGCCAAGCTGAGTATCTTGGATAAGTTGGGCTCTTCCCCATTTGTGGGGAGTATGGGAGGGACTGGCCCAACTTGTAGAGACGGGGAGGGATAGTCGACTCCCCAGCGTCCCGGCTGTCCACACTTTGGCGGGATCCAGATGGTGGTTGTAGAGTAGGGCAAGCCCTTGCCCAGCGGCCTTCCTTGCCACACTTGAAGCATGGTCTGGGTGGTGTGAGTTGGACGCTTCTTCTTTGAGTAGCCCGAAGGGCAGCAGCCAGGAGCTGGCAATTTTTCCTCTTACGGGCAGCCTTATCAGCTTTTTTCTGTTCCTCCCGGTTGTTAAAAACCTTAAAGGCCATGCTCACCAGATCTCCTTGTGGGTTTTGAGGGCCATCCTCAGCCTTTTTCAACTTTTTTTTAATATCGGGAGCTGATTGGGAAATGAAATGGGTATTAAGGACCATTATACCTTCTTTTGACTCCGGGTCCAGCTTAGTATAACGCTGGAGTGCCACTGTAAGGCGATCAAGAAATTCGGCAGGGTTTTCAGTGGGTCTCTGGGTAACCTCCTTTAGTTTATCATAGTTGACTGCATGGTGGGCTGCCTTCTGGAGGCCAGCTACCAGGCAGGTTACCATCCTGTTTCTGCTAACCCTTCCAGGCGCATTATTTTCATAATCCCATTTGGGCTCTTCCCTGGGCACAGCCGTTGCCCCTACTAGGAAAGTATTGTCTAGGTGGTGGGTTTCACAGCATGTGCCTGGGCTGCAACCCGAACCCTTTCCTTTTCTTCAGAGGTAAGGGTAGAGGACAGGACTGTATATAATCATGCCAGGTGAGGTCGTAAGTCTGAACAAGGTATTTAAACTCTTTGG